>NW_014569572.1:533703-613809 GCF_001313835.1 Polistes canadensis
CGTTGAACAAAAAAAAAAAAAAAAAAAAACCCAGAAAAATAAGAGAAAACAAAAAACGATTTAGTCGAAATCAAACGCAATCTCTTATCGAAAATTTGTAATATTTTCAAGTTATTGAAACAGGATTGTCTTGGGAATAGCTACAGCACTGTCGATAGCTGCGCTCGCGCGATGTGAGGTCGCTGCATAAGCGTACAAATACACATAACACACACGTATACATGCGATCTCGTAAGTGCTCGTACACATACACACGACGAAACCGAGCGATGAGTCACCGCGAGTCGCTCGTTACACGTCGCATATACTTCGTTGTGTCGTACAGGGTTTCCCCTTCTTTTTTTTTTTATAATAATTATTTCTCATTTTTGTTTTTTTTTTATTAATAATAATTATTTTTTACAATTATCGATGACAAAGTTCATGATAAAAAACAATATGAATATCGTTATGAAGTAACTCGTCTACTTATATAAAAGCGAACGGCAACCAATCATCGATAGATCGAACGCGTGAAAACTTGGTCATTGATAATGGTGGAGGTAGAAACAAGTAACGGGTATTATTTTATCCGTCGTTATCAAAATCAAGAGTAATAGATAGATATAACTGGCAATGAGAGAGTATGTCTCTACTATACGGTATGTAAGTATATAAGTATACACTCTTCGTTTTCTTAAAGTAGAAAGTACGACGTGCTCGGCAGAGATACGAGAAAACTTTCTTCCGTGCTATCTTCGAGTGCAATCTTTGGCATTAAACATTAATGCGAGAAAACGTTTATGCGAAAGCACACAGTTTTAATGAATTCTTTTCTTTACTTATTTATTTGTCCTTTTGTTTTATTTTTTAATTTTGTCCACACAACCATAATTCGATCGAAAAGATTTCAATTGCGTGAATTCTTTTTAATATGGTAAGTTAAGCATGTCGACACAAAAAAAATCATTTTTAAAAGAAGAAGAAGAAGTAGAAGTAGAAGGAGAGGAAGAAGAAGAAGAAGCTAGGTCACTATTATTTTTTCAGCTGTTCTTTAATACGTCAACACGCATACGTTGTATTTTCTTGATTCGTTGATAATCTCTATTTAGCGACGAACAAAAAAAAAAAAAAGTAGAGAAAAATGAAAAAAAAAATATGCGTGCAAAGTTCTTAGCCCGAGTTCTTGAGAAATAATATATACACGCACATACTTACTTACTTATTTACTTACTTACTTACTTAATTCATTTACATAATTCAAAAGGACTTCTTTTAAGAAGCAACCAGATGGCAAATACACTCATATGGATATGAATCCAATTAGTTATTTGATCGTCGACTTTTCGCCGAGCATCTGTCTGTACAATCGATAAGAAACGACGCGGATACTATTATTATTTCTTTTTTTTTTTTACGTTTTTCCTTTAGGAATATTCCAATAAAAATGATAAAAGAAAAAAAAGAGCACAAAAAAATAATATGAATCGCGATGATTTTCGTATTAAATTTCGTAATCTTGGTCTACTTCGAGATAATTATATATCTACGTATACGGTTAAATTTGTAGACAAAATTTTTATCGATTAAACGATGACAAACAACGTTGATGAC
Organism: Polistes canadensis; assembly: GCF_001313835.1. NCBI lineage: Eukaryota > Metazoa > Arthropoda > Insecta > Hymenoptera > Vespidae > Polistes > Polistes canadensis. The sequence goes on from NW_014569572.1 coordinate 535,297, forward strand.
GTTCATGATGACAATGATAATAATTTTATATGAAAAACTAAGATTGGATGGGTTTCGGTGGGTGGACCAGGAGGAAAGGGGGGAGCTTTAGGGGTGGAGTTGTTGTGCGCGCGAGCGTGCACGAGTTTTCGTGCGTGGTCATCTACTCTGTTGCCAAAGATAGACTCTGACATCATACACGCGAACATCGTTCGGCTCGAAGGAGCGATAAACAGAGGACCGCGAGCGCGCAAACATACGACCTGTCTATAGATGTATGTGTGTGTCTGTGTGTGTGCCTGAGTTAGTACACGAAAGGTTTATACCGCCTGTTAGAACTGTCTCAATTGACATCTTGCAATGCACCAACCGACGTAGCTGATCTTAACGATTTAGCGAGAAGCATGTTAGTGCAAGAGCAAAGTATCGAACTGTTTGAAATGAAGAAGAAAATGATTACGTGTCTAATTGAATTTTGTCTAGAAGTCAAAAAGAATAGGGAAAATTATTTGAAAGAATATACACACGGGGGGGTATATGTATATTCGAAAAAATTCATTTAGAAAGAAAACAAAAGAGAAATAATTTCAAAAAGTAATACAAATATATTAATATACCTTTTAAATTATAAATGTTAGACAGAAAAATATAAAATCAAGGTTTTATTCAAATTCTATTTAGAAGGAGAGAGAGAGAAGACAAATTCAAAGGTTTCGGAGGATGGTGTTGTATGTTTATGTCTAGTAATAGATACGATTCGTGATCTAATTCGTTGATTCTGCGTAAAGTTTCCATCGCTTATCTATAACTACTAATCTTATATTTTTCTCATAGTAGGGAAAAGTTTGCCAACAACGTTAGAAACGTTTAAAAAGCGATGAATAGAAAAATCCTTTCGCGTTAGTGTCGAATATAAACAAGTGCATTGAAATGTTCATTCTCGAATAAGATATAATGAGATCAATATTTGTGAAGTATCATCGTGAATTAGAAAAGATTCCAAATGTCAAGACTTTATCGTAGCTTTCTATTTTTTTTTTTTGCGTTCGTTGTATAGAGTCGATGATGATAACGAAACATGCGAACCTTTAAAAGCGCATGCGCGTAAACACGTTTCATCGTACTAGCTTCGATCCAACGTTGCAAGGTTCGTCGATAAGAAAACTTATCGTAGCTATATCTGCGTAGAATGACGCGTTAATACATACAAACAAAAATCACCAACGAATGTTGTCTATTGCGTATCAATGTTATACTATATATAGTTGATTAAGTCATTATTTCTAAGATTAACTTTTTGAGAAATATATATCTTTTGTTTTTTTCTTTTTTTTTTTTATATAATTTAATTAGCGCATTCATACGAACGTAAAGAAAAAAAGAAAAGAACAAAAAAATAATATATTACGTTCATAAATGTTAAATTAACATAGTCGATCGTTCTCGTTCAACGTACGAGTAATTCGATTAGTTCTTATTAGACATAGAACGTCAAATAGTCGATGATAATTCGCTTACTATTTACATAAGTTTACGTTTAAAATCAAAATCGTTACTGAATTATTCCATCGATTACGTATTCCTTGCACATTCCGTTTCACGTGTTAACAAGAAATCAATGGAAAATTATTTTCATTATTGACTCAAGCATTTTTCTTTTATGCGTGTATAAAACAAATAAATATATATTATAATTTCTCTTGATATCATTTAATAAATATATGTTAATAAGTGTTAAGTAATAAATATATTGATTTATTTTTTGATAAATATATATATATATATTCAAAAATAAATTATATTCATTTCTTCTCGATGTTATATGGTTTAGAAAAAGAAATGAAATTAAAAAAAATAAAAAGGGAATATAACGTGGAAGAAAAATTGTTAAAAACTTACCGCCATGTCGAAATTTCTTAAACCTCGGTAAAGTGGCAGTAGTATAAGCACACGTAAGGGCTGGCATCTCGTTCTGGTCTTCACAGTCCACTAACGTAGTCGTTATCGTCCTAACGTTGGAGCCTTCAGGCAATGTTTCCTCTTTAGGGACGGTTGCTCGTCGTTTGACTGTTCTTTCCTCGATGCCACTCACCTCTAATGCTAATGAACACATTCTTTGTTTATATTCTCAATCTTTCAACGTGTAGGTATATGGTATATAATGTTACAAATGAAACTATATATATATATAAATACGTATATCGATGACAGCGTGAGATTCCGCGAGATTTCTTGGTATTCGTGTAAACGTTTATATGTTTATTACACGCACGCGTTTAATGTGTGTATGCGTGCTGCTCGTGTATACGTACGTATGTGTCATTAATCCAGTTAATTGATTGCAAAATTTGACGTGACATCGTTTAATACGTATTCGTAGATAGTTACAACACTGAATGAGTAATTCTGATTCGGTAGTAGGAAATAAAGGGATAAAAGTCGATGAATCTTGATTCGATATTAGGTGGGGGAAAATCGCACGTGTGCTCCGATTGGATCGTTTAACTCGAAAGACCGATGACAGGTTGCGAATCGATTACGAAAAGTTTTCATTTCGTATTTCTTTGATGAAATATTCTTCTTCTTCTTTTTCGATCTTTTTTTTTTTTCTTTTTACAACACCTAAGCAATACTTCGTAATATTTTGGTCAATTTGCGTGAGTTATTTTGCAACGGAGCATTAATGTATGAGTAATGAGAAAATGGACACGTGTAAAATAAATCGTCACGATTATAATAAATATGTTATCATAAATGCCAAAAAATTCGTTGTATCTCGAAAAAGTATTAATAAGAATCCGAATTATCATTTTTATGAATAATTCATATTTTAATTAATCAATTCGCGATTTAATATATCGAATTTCGTATAGATATATCAATAACAATAATAATAATAATACTAATAACTTGTTTATAAAGAAAATCGAGAAAATTATTTGAAATTCGATGGAAAAAATGAGAGAATAAAAAGGGAAGGTAAAGGGTGATAGTAAAGGTGATGAAAAAATAACTTACTGCTCGACGATGGGGGTCTTTTAAAGGATGGTCTTGCGAGAAGTAGTCCCGTCGATGGTTTACCAGTCCGATGGTTCACTGTTGACTGGTCGCTCGCATTGCGACCGCCAAGTGAAATCTTGGCGCTCATCCTTCGCGAGATTCTCGATTCTTAAGATCCTGAGTCACGTACGGGGAAGTCGAAGACTTGTCGGAGGTCGCACGTTCTCGTACAACAGGGCCATGCCGGTAGTACTCGTTCAATGTTTCTCTTATTTTTTTTTGGTCTCTCTCACTTTTTTCTTTTTATCAACCGACCCACTAGCCAACGAGCATCTTTTCTACTCGAGATTCGATCACGTCAAACGAATTCAGGATATTTTGATAAAATAGGAAATAAAAACAAATTTGTCACTTTCTCTGATCGATAATTTCTATTTTTCTTTCTCTTTCTTTTACTTTCTTTCTTCTTTTTATTCTTTGGTTCATAAATCTGTAAAAAAAAGATATTACGAAATTGTGACGAAATATAAATTTGACAATTTAATCGAATCCCCTCCCCCCACCCTTCTTTATATGGGAAAAATGTTCATTCGATCGAATCTGCGAACACAAATTTATATGGATACGAAGTAAAGTCAATACGAAGAGAGTTTTAACGAAATGAAGAAAAGTTTGTGTCATCCGATGAATATACTACGAGTAGATATATTAGAAGCCGTGTTGTATCGAGGTCGAGTTATTCTCTGAGCCGTCTATAAAAACGAATAGGGATATGATTCTGTAGAGAAAATTAGTAACTGCCTACGTGTGTCTGATTCATGATTCCTTTGTTCGTTCTCGTCCTCTTCTTGTTATATCGGTCCACGGCGTGTCAACAACGACGATGACGAGCATTATTTTTCTTCAAGTTAACGAACAAGTCGAAGGTCGTGCAAGAAAAGTGCATCAGCCGCCATGTGTACATTTTTACAGTGGTGGTTATGCGCGTCACCGCCACCAATCCGATTCCCAAAATAGAGACACTCCATTTTTTCGCATGAACATCTCTCTCTCCCTCTCTCTCTCTCTGTGAGAATTTTCAAAAGATCAGATTCAGATCTTTTCGGTACGTTCTTAGATCAGAATATTAACCGATAAGTTTGACTCATGATCGCATTGATCACGTCTAAAGCGAAACCTTCGAGAGGGAACAGGAACTTGCGAACAACGACCGCCAAGGTAAACGAGACACGTAAGTATATATATATATATATATATATATTTCGGTTTCTTTGTCCCTAACTATCAGTGATCCTTGTGCCACGATGCCCTTCCGTAAAGTTGAATTAAATCGTGTTCTATGCGATACTACAAATTTATTCATTTTATTCCATCAACATAATATTACGACGTGAATTTATAATAAATTATTTGTAAAATTATCTTCCTGATTTTATTATTCCAAATTGTCTGTCCGTATATTACTATGTCGTGGAAAATTTATTAAATTTTTTCAAAGAAAAAAAAAAACATTGTAAGTATAGAAAAAGTGGAATTGAAAGAGAAAGACAGATTATAAACTGCATTATAAGCGAGTAAAAGAGAAAGAGAGAGAAAGAGAGAGAGAGAGGGAAAGAAAGAGAAAGAGAAACTCACTTCTCCGTTTAGTTGTCTCTTTCTCTACTTTGTTCCTTCTACATGCCGTGTATATTTAAATAGAATTCAGCCTCAAGGAGAAAACGCAAGGCTGCGGCAAGGACTCCGACTGTGTTTTATGCTTCCACGTAGGATCACTGCCACTACTACCACTGTATCTACCTACACGAACGAAAGGTTCTATATACTCGACGGTTAGTCGTTTCCCTCTCTTTTCTTTCTCTATTTCTATTTCTCTTTCTCTTTCTATTTCTATTTCTCCCTTTTTCTTTCTAACGTTGGGTAGCGTAGTAGCTACCGCGTGCCGAGTTAGTTTAAAACGTGTTTCTAATATATAACGATTGTCCAAACTAATACCTGTTTCTAACTGACACGTGAAATTGGAACGATCGTTTCTAGAAATTCAACATGAACCGTAAGAAAATGTTCAAAAATGTCGATTAAACGTCATTTTAACGTGCAATCGATTCGCTGCGTAATCGAATACGTACGTTCGAGTAACAGGATGTAAAGAATGCAGTCGACAGATGGTTTCGTATAATGAGGTCGCTCATTTATCGAGCACTGATTTAAGACTTAAGCTTGGCCGATAGTTTGTATCTTGTCGAGAACTCGAGTCGAGTTCGGTAAACGCATTAAAGTAAAATGCTCAAGATTTATCTCGTGGAATTTTAATTAGGGAAGACGCTTAAAAGATTACGTTATACTAATTAATGTAAAAAAAAAAAAAAAAAAGAAAGAGAGAATGCAAACGATGCGTCTGTAAAAAGACTTTGAAAGTTTATCAATTGACTGAGTAATTGGCTGACTTAAATATTATAATATGTATGATTCATAAGAGACTTATGTTAAGATCGTTTTAAATTGTTTAACAAATCATTGATCTTTAAGAATAATCTCTCGAATAGTGTCGATGATGGTCTATTATTAAATGATATGAATTTACTTTTTAGTAATTCAATTTAGACGGTAGGTACGGTTGTAAAAAAAAGAAAAAAAAAAAGATCACATAACAGTAGAGGGAGTAGAGATGCGAGCGTGCGTGTCCCAACGATTAGGGGTGGCATACGGTGCGTATTAGCAACGTAATCAAATCACATGGACCCTCGGAGTTTGCGTATATACAGGAGCGAAAATCTCCGAAAGAAAGAGAGAGAGAGAGAGAGAGAGCGTCGTCTGGGTTTCAGGAAGGGTGGAACTCTACAAGCGGATAACGTTGCGCGAGAATAGTATGCAGGAGGAAGAAGAGAAGGGAAGAAAAAAAAAGGAAATGTACTTTCTTTCGCGCATCACCGTTTCTCCCTATTCGTTCTTTACAGCCCTATATATATATATTGCCCTCCTGTATACGGGAGTTGATTCATCTGTTTACTTTTTATTATCTCAACGCCACCAGAAAGTATTCGATGTCGTTGAGAGGGTGCCGATAATCAATTTACGATGGCAAAATTCAAGCTGTCCGAATGAACTGGAATGGATGGATAAACTATTATTACACAAAGTTCACTTTTACATATTCTAATGTTTTAAGAATTCTAATAAAAATGAAATAATATTATCTATTATACGTACTTCATATATACATATAATTCCTATACAATAAACGAAAAGGCTATTTTTACGTTAACGAGGTCAGCTATGATCGATCGATTGGTTGGCTTGGAATAGTAGTAAATTGTTGCTTCGGAAAAAGCCGTAAAGACAAACTGTTTTTAACATTGTCGATAAAACTAAAGTCACTTTTATATATATGCACAACCGATATACATAAATCGTTATGATTACAACGGTATACTAAGATATTTTAGATTCCAAATGGTATTCACTTTTTTTTTAATAATAATAGAAAATATACTCGATGGTAACTTCATTTAAACACGATAGAAGTTTTACGTAGTAATAATGCAATTATTTTATTTTTATATGAATAAACAACATTTGTCATTCTAATCGCAAATATCACACTTACGAGAATTGTACACGTAGATCGGAGAACAAATCAAAGAGCGAATCGAAAAATAGAACAACCTTAGCTCGCGGTCTGCTCCGTAAATACTGCTTACACGATACGCCGCTGTTCGACGGGTTGCTCTGACTACGGCGTCACAATTCCTTGCACCCTCTTTCTTTTCGTATAGTACGTCCCAACGACGTATTGTATCGTAACGTTGTACCACCACCACCTCGTACACCATCATCGGCGCATAGTGTCCTAGGCAACTTGTCTTTTTCCAATACGCATGCGCTCATGTATTCGCGGTTGTTATAGGTATAATACGTTCGTTCAACACACGTTATTCACGCAACTATTCCTCCTCTTTACCTTTCTCACTCTGTCACTCTCTCTCTCCCTCTCTCATCCTTCTCCTCCTTTTGCTCCTCTTTTTACATAGGTTTATACACGATCGTATTGTAGAATCGATCCGGTCACCTGCCTTTCTTTCTTCTAAACCTTAAACCCCTCCTCAAGACATCTATTTCCACCTTTTCGTGTGATAATAAAAAATCGATGATATTGGAAATATTTTTTTCTTTTTTTTTATTAATAAAGATCATGTATAATATTACTATCAAAAAATATTCTTATTTGAAGCCTCCAGTTTTGAAATAATACTCGATCAATTTAGATATAATGTAATATAACAAATTTGGATGATAAATTTTGCTCGATTACGCACAGATAAGATTTGATTTTGTTTGTTTGTTTGTTTCTGTATATTTCCAGAAATGATACATTTTGTTTATAGTATGAAACACTGCTTTATATCCTATCGATCAAATGCTAAACAGTCAAAGGTGCTTCCGTGTCTGACGGAGTGCTTTTATTTCTGAGAATGACTTCATCACTCTCTTTGACGTACTTATATCGTATTAAAAATATATCGATCGTTATAATACGTCATAGACCGACCTAGAATTCATTCTAATTGTAAGTCACAAGATTCTTCGCGTTCCACAATTTGCACGAAATTTATCGTTTTACATCGATTAAATCTTCTTAATCTAACATTAAATATAACTTATGTATGAAAAGCGTTCTCTAATAATAATATATTGCATGATTTATTCTATAATATATTATTATTATTATTATTATTTTTTATATTGTGTAATGTATTATAAAATACATTGTATTAATTTTTGTAATTTAATTCCTATCAAAATTATTGACACATTTAGAAAATATGTAAACAAGAAAATCGTATTCTTAATTGTTTGATCTGGAAGTATCTAAGGTACATAGTTATTTCCTTCACAGCTTCTGATAGAGCGAAAGGGATGCGAAGAAAGATGCGAAGGCGCAGTATCGTGAAACCAACCCTCCTTTTTCTTCTTCTTCCCTAAAAACAGGTCGATACTGCATATGCGCACTCATTCGTTGTTGAGGCGTGCGTTGAGATGAACCTATTTTGATGATGCTGTCATATGAAATCTATCGACGAGAAATATGTGAATATGAAGGAAACTAAATTGTCGCGATTGAAAATTATTTTCTCAAATGTTTCCTTCGTTTAAATGGATTATCAAATATTTTCTTGTGCAGTGATGTAATCGATTCATCGTTTTGTTATGAATGAATTTTGTGTATTTTGTTTTTCTAAGGAAAGTTCTTAACGAGAAAATTATTCATTCAAACGATTTTGAAATTCATTGATAGATTTATATGAAATAGTTGCAAAAACAAAATAAAAGAAATAGATTCGCAATGGGGACGAAATTAGCAGCGTGTGCGTATTGTTTGTTCGTTTAAAGTATATCTAATGAATTTTCTTATTCCTTTTTTCTGTTTAGAATAATTATAATACTTAATGTGTTTCTTTATAGATACTTTAAAATTAACAAATTTAAATGAATATTATCAAAAACTTCTTCACGGTAGTCAACCACTTCCATCTGGCACTGACATGGCCAATACCGTCAAACACTTGTCGCAAACTTTGTTGTGTACGTAATCGGCAATTTAACTTTACGATCATTACTCTATTTTATTGACAAATCATATTATTAATATTAATTATAGCTGTCTTGAAAGAAGTCAGAGAAGCACCATTGGAAATGATCAAATCGCAAAAATTTGATTCCGAACGCATGGTTCTTTACCCTAATTTGGATTACAAACAATTATATAATGCTTTAACTCAGCTGATGGATGTTATCCCAATGATCCATATTGGTTTACAAGGTACGTTCGTTTTCTTATATTTATTATACAGGGTGTCTCGGCTAAAGGAAGATATTTAAATAGTAGATTTCTATTATGCAATTTATCGACATCGATAATAGTAGTTTCCTACACTTACGAATCGTTAGTAATAATAATTCATTTTTTACATTTTTGGTGATCAAGGTCATTAAAGGGTCATCATGTTTTTTTTACACATTACAAAATGCAACAGGAAAAAAGTTCCGATGAATATAGAAAAATTGATAAAAAATGACCTAACACAAAATCTTATACTAATACTTGTTGTTTCTTATTTTTTTAGCATTTGGACAAGCTTTGTTACAATGTTTGGCATGTCTCTTACCATTTCTCGAGCATGATCTGATCGACAATATGCCTTATTTAGCTGCAAGTTCTATTTCTGTCCTACCGATGGAACTTCATCAAGATATCGTTAATTATTTATGCTTTTATATTCTACCATTTACGATTAGTAAGTATTTTCGATCGATTATATTATTAATCAAATTCAAACAAATTAAATTAAAACGTTTCTATGAATTGGTAATATAATATTCTTTTTACTTTATTTTTTTTTGTATATTTTAGCAAGAAAAACCGAAGATGGTAATGAAAATTCTGCGAGTCAATCGATCGCTGCAGTAATAATGATGATTTTTCAATATTCCACTAATCCAGGTTCTTTCTTATTGTCATAATTATTTAAACCTTTGAAATAGGATAAAATAAATAAACATGATATATATATATTTGTCTTATGGTTTTAGCACATCATTGTCAATTATTAGAATGTTTAATGACGTTGAAACCAGGCGTAGTTAAAGACATATTATGCGTGATCGCTTATGGCACCGCTCCAGCAAGAGCATCAGCTGCTAAATTATTGTTTTACTATTGGCCTTCGTTTAATCCTAATTTATTCGATCGTCGAGCAGTTTTAGTTAAATTTGCAAGTAAGTTTTGATTGTTAAATTTTTCTTTCTCTCTCTCTCTTTATATGTTATGGTTATTCTCGTTATATGATCAGTAAAAATATAAAATATAATTTTTGCAGATGATCTATCCCCTTTTGTTTGTCAAAGAGATTCTTGTCCAAATGCTGGCAATGCCGAAGCAGGAAAGGTTTGTTACGATCATAAAATTTCGATAACATTTGCTACCGAATCACCACCGCCACTTTATCTTTGTATTGAATGTGCCAATGAAATTCATCGTGAACATCCAAATCAAATGTTTTACGATATCTTACATCCGATGCAACAAGTGTCAATGGTTTGTGAAAACAAGGTGAGAATCATATATGAAAATATATTTTTTGTAAATTATTTCGAATATAAAACGAGGGGTGGTACAGTGCACTAATTAAATATAAAATAATTAATTAGATATCTATATTATAATATATAATAAAATATTTATCCTATATCTTATATTTTTTAATAATATTATGTATATTGTAATTTATTATATTAAAAGATATTTGATTAAAATATTTGTAAACGTTTAAGAATTGCAGGGCCTCGGATAAGTCAGCGATCAGCGTTTGCTTTTCAACGGAATGTGCGAGTTATAATGGAAATCATCCGATTCGTTATTGTCAGCAATGTCACAACATTCGACATAATAATCGTCGTGGTGGTGATCACATTTATCACATGGCTCTGCCACATATCTCTCAACTGGATGCCCAAACTCGAACTTATTTGGTACAAGCTATCGTCAGGTGAGCAAGTACTCGATTTATAAAGTTTCCCGAACGATCACGTATCGCTTATCGTTTACAAATGACGAATGAAACAAGAAGAAAAAATTATCGAAAAAAAGAAATTATTCTTTTGCACGAACGCGTTGGAAAGTTATAACGCGATAAAAAAAAGAAACGTCGTGGTTAAACTCGTAAATGGTAATCACGATTTTCACTTAAAATATTAAACAATAAAAGAAAGACTATGATCGCATAATGTTAATTGTATCTCTTTGTTTTCTTCTTTTTTTTTTTTTTATCGTTTTCTAAATCTCGTTTCAAATCGGATCACGTCGATTAAAAAACCCATTACATGTTTTATTCTACATGCATAAATACATACAGTGAAGTTACAGGAATATTCGTTCTCGTGCCTGTTCTCATTATAAATTTAAAATCATCGAAATTTTCTTGCAATGCAAAATTTCTAAATTCTTCTAAGTATATATCTATTTTCAGATTATTTCATTTTATATAGTAATAATAAATTCATAATTAGATGTAATAAAAATATAATTATTATTTTTGTCAATCAAGTATTTGGTGGGCCTTCCTTTGTATCTTATTATACTTTTGAGATTATTTGACAATTATAAAATACGTTTCTGTGTTTAATAATTTAGAAATATTGCGTTACAAAGAAATAATAATTCTTTAAAATTAGGGAGGGGGTACAAATACACTCTTATGACTCACTATGCATCACGATAATATTCTGATAGGATGATTGATCATCTATTCACATGTGACTCACCCTATAATCAAAAAAAAAATACAAAAGAAAGATATTTAATTAAAAAACGTAATGTTATTCTACATTTAAACGATATTTCGTGTAATATTCATTTTCTCAAATGGTTTTTAACATCGCGATTGTATTAAAATGTATTTAAAAAATAGATATAAACGTGTATATCGTGCACGATTATACAAATACGAATACATAAGAAAAAAACAATATCGTTTTTCATCCCGTAGGATGCGATTGAATAATTTTTCGTATATTTATAAAAATATATTCTAATTACAACAAATAAATCTTATAATCAAATGAATTCATTCAATCGTATCCTAGAAGACAAAAAATAAAATCATTAAGACACAAGACCTTTATACGTTAACAAGTTTTACGATTAAATTTCACAATCGCGTACTAATGAACAATCGCAGGTTCATTATTGCTTTACGTGTTTGTTCGTGCTGGTCCAACCTGCTTGGTAAGACATGATGCTATGAGTTATCACTTTTAATGGACTAATAATATATAACAAAGACAACGATTAATTATCACTCTCTCATCGATTAAACGAATATTTTTTTATATCAAAGTCCATCAAATGTGATCGAAAAAAGCTCCGTATGTTTTCCTTGGATATATACGAAGCGGATGAAGCGATGCCCGTGCTGACAATTTAAAACATTCAATATAATATATAGTATGACATATAATTTCAAATAAATTAGAATAGTGCACAACAAAATTTCATTTATAAAACCAATTTAACGAGCATAGTTCCATCCAGCCGCTTTTAAAACACTATACCCCTTTATCTTTATCTTAGTACCTATTTTTTCTTTAATATAATTTTGATTTACCATACGTTTTTCCTAAAAACATGTAATTATTGAAAAGCATTAACCAACCCACAGTAGAACATAGGAAACTGCACCTTAGAAGTTGCTCCTCTATGCCTTACCGGAGATGCCGTCTTTAAGCACATCCTGGATACCGCACAACAGCACCCCTGGTATTCTACGACAATACAAACAATTAAACAAAAAGATAATACCACTGTCAAAAGGAAAAAGGAAACATTTGAATGAAATAATCGTTAGAGTACACTGGTATGCTGCATGATTGCTTGCGATACCTATCTTTAAAACTATTATTATTCGGTTTATCCACGCACCATCGTCTACTTGGTTAATCGATCACCAAATGTGTGTCTATTGTTTATTTTAATTTTCAATATACCCAATCTACTCGTATAATATGAATGTTTAACTCTCCTAGCTGAAATTGAAATGATCGCATTATCAAAGAATGACGCGTCAACTTCTATTTACAAACTGCAGAAATCCACTATTATTATCCTCTGTTTAGAATCATTCTATTTAGCTTTCCACGTATATATTTATTAATTTAATATTAATAATCGCGATATCCAAAGTCACGGCTGTCAATTAAAGTTGTGGTCGACGTAAATTCGATGAATAGGTTTTTTATTAATATTTGTCAATGGATATTTAAATTTTTGTTTCTGATGAAAAATGTTTCGTCAAGAATGATCGACATTGTCTTATTATTCAAATTACGCGATATGTCCTTTTATAGCTACGAGAGTGAATATTTAAATGTTAATATCAATAATATTAGATTTTTCTTATCGTTAACGATGATCAACACAAAAATTTCGTATTATGAAAGGACTCGCTATTCGATATTGAACGTGGAAGCAAAGTTTCTTCGACGTTCGATCATTTTACTTTAACGTCGTTCAAAATTAAGAAAAACTAAAAAGCAAATATATTGTTATTATTAAATATGTATATTAATATATGTATAGAAAATAAAACGATTAATAAAATAATAAAGAAAACTTAAGAAAAATTTTGAAGGACGTATTTATACGTACATATCTACTCACGGAGAATGTCGATCCGATAAAAAAAAAAGTGATCAAATAAAAAGTTAGCGTAGAAAAATAAAAAAAATAAAAAGTAAAGAAAAGTTTTGCCACGAGATAAAATAACCGACGACAACCGGACGTGACCAAGGATCGCGATCGATAGATCTTTGACAGAATTCCTCTTTTTTATTTGCAGCCTGCTCAAGGAAGCTGAACCGCTAAGTATGGATAGTAACCGCGACATCTCAGAAATAAGTACTAATAAGGGCAGCACAGGATTCTCAGGAAGCAGTGGCGGTGGTGGTGGTGGCAGTAGCGGCATTAGCGGAGGTGGTGCCGGTCCTGGAGGTGGTGCTAGCGGTGGCGGTATTGGAAGTAGTGGCTTTTCTGGATCTGGTGGATCAGGTCAATGCGATCCCACGACACTCGAGGAAAGACAACTTCTAGGAAGATACGGCGTTTGGCTACTCGTAGGACTCTGTACCCCAAACCAGGATACCCCGAACGAAATACTCGGGCGTTTATTGTCAATGCTATTTCATTGGTTTCATGTCACTGCCTACTCTTTCGATGGTACTAAAAAAAGCCTTATGCACCTTATCTTTTCTGTTGGTAATTTAACATTTCGCATATACACTATTTTGAAGTAGAACGTAGATGAACGTAGGTAGAAAATGGCCGCGATCGTAGGCACATTCGACGCATCGGTATATTTTTATCGTAACATTATAAAACATTTAATATATATTATTATAATATTATGTCGCTGATATTGTCATCGTATTCATTCGATTTAAGTAATTGTTGAAATTTATTGAGACGCGCGATCGGTGTTATTTGTGCCCCGTGCTTATGCTATTATTTCCATGATTAATTGTCGTATCCACTCTTCGATGGAACGTTCAACCGATCTTTGTAGACCTTGTGCTTTCTACCTCACAAATTATCATATATCTGTGTATCCCGTTAAAATACGATCGAAACATTCGATCTATATATTCGATGTCTTTCGATTGTGTGTGGCACGCTGTTATGACTCGTTGTTATATAGGCGCCGAATGTTGGAAATAAATATTCCGAAATCGTACGTTTAACATATCGATGCTTGTCGTATTTTTTATACAAAGCATTTCCTTTTGTTTCTTATTTCGTTTTATAAACTATCTCTTCTCTTATTTACAAATTTATTCGATAATACAATTTTGTATCGCATCCTATAAAGAATAATAATTCATTACAATATTGGCAATATCCTGAAAAAAATTATTAATAATTAAATTAAGATTTTAACGAGATCGGCGCCTATACATCGCATCATGTTGACGTTGAACAATACATTACCTCTGCATATGCATGTATGTATATACACACACACAGAGACGCGTATATTTGTGTTTTTAAAAAGAAAAAGATTAATATTTGTCTATCGTACATATATACGTTTGCATATAAATTAATCATACTGTGTTACACGATCCAGAAGAAAAAGTAAGAGAAATATGAAAAAATACAAAATATTTTTGTTAGATAGATATGAATAAATATTAACGAAGCGAGTGCGTCTGCGTCGCGGCTATTAATACTTTGTTTTCGATGTATAGAATTTGAAAAAGGAGACAATCATATTTTTAATGATATCGCTTAATACATATATATCTATATATTTTCGTGCATACAAGCTTTTTATTCGACTCATTGAATTCTATGCATGGAAATCTAAACGTATAGAAAAGTAGTAGTTAATATTATTCGCGTATATCGATAATCAATTTTGCATTAATAGATCAATCGGTTCATACCTAATTTCATTATAGATAATTAAACGAGATTAAAACATTCGCTTTTAATTAAATATTACAATAATTAAAGTAAAATATAAAATGAAGAAAAATAGATAAATTATCTCTTGATATATTTTATAAATCAGAATAATTAAAAATATCTAATAATTGTCATTGTCCATTTATCGTTGCTAGCTTTACGTATCCTTCGTATTTTCGTATAACAATAACGAGTGTAGTATTTAACGAACACACACAATGTGCTTTCCGATGTGTACATATGTATACCCTGATCGTTCGTTTCTTATATGTAATACAATTACATATAACAATTTATAACATTTTTTAATCGTTTAATAGGTCAAGCCGAAAGTGCACTTGAAAAACTCAAGACCGAATACGTTTGTGGTTGGTTATCTAAAGTTATGAAGACTCATTACAAAGTCTTCATTTCCTGCCTTTTACCAAAACCGGCTGATTACATCAGAGTCGGAGGTCATTGGTAAGTATCGTTTTAAACGCTTTTTTATTTATTTATTTTTTAAAATACTTGCAAGTACAACACCTTGCTATCAATGTTACGAAAATGTAATAAAATCCCATAACTGGGATATTACTTGTTATTTCATTAAGGGAAACCTTGGCCTCGAGAACATCACATTTAAAAGACGGTTTAAATCGACTTTTCTGTTTGGTTCCCTACGACGTAATCACTACCGATGTATGGGATTATGTCATGCCACATTGGATGGAAGCTATGGTTAATGACGTACCGGAACATGAACTTCACGAATTAAAGATGATCCTTTGGTATGTGTACAGGGATATATCTCGACGGGTGGTACATTTGTAGGAATGATTTTGCATTTAAAAATAAATTAAAACATAGCAATGATATTTTTTCACTTGATGCACCTGTTTTCGAAAAAAATTCTATTAATCTTAATCACTCGTGTATATATATATATTTTATATAATTACATTTGTCATTGTCAATATATTATATAATTAATTTTAATATGTTATTATTACATTTGAATTGCAGTAAAATTTTAGACCCGGACATGAGCCCATTGGGTTTCGATGCTAAAAAGATGTATAATTTCGTAGCGAAAAGATTCGTCAATACCAGCCCAAAAGTGCAAGAACAAGCGCTTAATTGGTTACAGACATTGACGATGTTAGAAATTAGGATTCCATTATGCCAATTGTTTTCAATGTTCAGTGATGGTGTTGCGGTTATGGGTAAAATGAATATTATCGAATCCGAAGAAAAGCCTAACAAAACAATGAAAAATACAGACGGTGAGAATACTATATGTAAGTGGTGTAAAATTATCTAAAAAAATGTTTAAATCTAATTATACTTTTGATCAAGAAATGTATATACTTCTTTTTCTAAGTTCAGTCGTAGAAAATGAGTCGGGTAAATCAACGCCACTTTCTGATGACGCTATGCCTACCCCGAGGCATATGGAATTTAATACCAATGCGGAATTAAATTTATCCTGTTGCATTCTTATGCTTGACATTCTCTTAAAACAGGTAATATCTTAAACGAGATCATTTCAAACAATTTCGAAACAACATTTAAAACATCAAACTGTATTTGTTCTTTCTTGAAAAAAAAAAAGATGGAACTACAAGATATCGATAAACACACGGGAATTAATTCCTCGGTCTGTAAAAACGCGTGTCACCTTATGAAATCAATAATAGCATCTAATTGGAATAATTGTCATATATGTGATACGAAAAACGAATGCAGTTATTGCGAATCAAGAGTGATATGGCACCAATTGTGTTTACAATTGGTCACTTACATGGCTCCAGAAAATCCTGCTTATCCACCGGATGTAAGTTGATTATTATTGAAATGATTCAAGAGTTCATTATCTGACAATGAGAAAAATGATGTTATTCAGACGATAGTCGATGAAACAATTGAAGATCACGGCCGTAAGGGTTCACCAGAATCTACAAGGAAAAGTGAATCTAAACCAGATGTAGTCATTAATATGCCAGTTCCAGATTTCCACTCAGTTGGTGGTGTCCTCGTACATATGCCTCACGTATGTTACATTTCTTTAGATATTAAAAATTATATGCCGAACCCCCGCCCCCTTCTCGACCCTCTACAAAAATGTATGCTCTATCGAATACACTGAATCACTGTTTACAACACCTATCTGTGCTAACAAACGCAGCATGCTGCTCGTCTAAACTCTATGTTCTTCCTTCTCTATCTCTTTCTCTTCTTCAACTTCTACTACGAAAATGAATGGCCTGTATGACCATAATAACACGGTAGGCTAATCTATGTTGTGCAATAACGGGTATTTTGATCGTTTATATCAGTTCTTCGAACAGATCATGACAGCCACAGTAGAAACAGTTTCGGAGCAGTTGGATCTTGCAGCTATCATGCCAACCGAAAAAGTTATGTCAGCCGTAGCACGAGCCGTTACCCTTTCCGACACGGATGTTGGTAAGCCTAAATTTATTTCTCTTTTTATTAATCCATTTTTTTTTTTAATTGGTTTCCTTAAGAGGTTTTTCGATAGAAATAAAGTTTAGCTACGTTAGGATTTTTTTTTGATAAAAATAATTGTAGCTACGGCAACGGTCAGCGTAGCGAAACCACATCTTATAGGGGAAAACGATCAACCTTTGAACTGCAGTCCGGAAAATGAGCTGGATGATTTTTGGCAAACCTCTGTCGGAAAATTTCGATTTTTCATTGATGAATTACCCGAACAGTTGCAATACATCCACAAACTTCTTAAGGTTCTAATTATATTATTAATATTTTAAATATCTTTCACGAGCCGAGTGATTATTATAATTATTATTATCATCATGATATTATTCTAGGAGATTCAAACGATCGACAAAGCCGACATTTTGTATTACATGTTGCAATGTTTAAACGTTATGTGTTTATATGGGGATGCATTTAATACAGCAGTAAAGGATCATCAAGGCTTTTTCATTTGGTGTCAAGAAAACTTATTGATAAGGAAGTAAGTTTGAACGATTTCAATGAATTCATCAATTTGAAAATGATTTCTAAACGAGATTGATTAAAATTTTTTAGTTTATGGGAACTTTTAAACGCTGAACATTCTCATATAGCTGAAGTAACTGTACCTCTGTTATTGCATTGCGTGACTCTTCCCTGTGGAACCGATACGTTTTGTCGGTTGATCAAAGAAGAATTTCACAATTCTGATTGGCGTATTAGATTTTTAGCAGGTAAACGAAAAAGAAAATATTTCATATATTTGTTATATTTAATTGAATAATAATAATATTACTCTTTTAGTTGAAAGAATAACATTAATTGCTAGATTTATGGATTCAACGCCATTACGAAACGTTTTAAGTTTACAAGCTGCATTAGCTATTGCTTTTTGTTATTTAATAACTAGTATGGATGATAGTAACGTTTATGTTGCACAAAGAGCAACTCTTTATCTTGGTACGATTCATGATACTTCCGTACGCGTAAGTAATGTCCATTATTCATTTTGAATGAATAATTTTAACAAGTTAATATCACGAAATATAAGATAACAATATGATTTTTGTCAGTCTTTAATCCTTTGTTTGGAAACTCAATTCGATTTGGTCATCGAAGATCGTCCAATGGTGTTACAATCGCTTTATCAACTTCACAATAGCTTAAGCGATCGTCGTATTTTAACTTGGGAATTTTTTCTCAATCGATTCGATGCTGTATTTCTCGAAGCACAAATCAATTTAGAAAAATCAGGAGACATCGTTTATCTACGTGGTTTGTATTTAATATTATTCGAGAAAATCTAAAAGAACAAAAAATAATAATCGATATATCCCTTCGCGTAGATCTCAGAAATACAGATTTGCATAGCGAGGTCTTCATAAAAAAATTGCACAGAGCTCACGAAGCACTTTCTCAATCCGATGGAAGTGGAACGAGCTCGGTAAAAACTCTGAGCGCGAGTTTCGGAACAAAGTGGCCATATAAACGAACTATGTCAGCACCCGCATCGATGATTCCTAGGCAAGACACTAAACAAGGTATTTATAACTTGAATGAAAACGATGTTTGATTAAAACATTATATCTGTTAACTTCAGGTCTAATAAACAAAATCATTTCAAATGATCATTTTATGTTATACTCTTAATACAATCAATTATTTTGTTTGTATAAAGTAGAAGGATTATTTGAATTATTAGACCTACGATTATATTACAATTATTAATGGGACAAACAATTGTAAATAAAATGGGAACGAAGTTGGTGAATGAATAATCTTTTAGCGGACAGTCAATATCACTCCCACATAATTAAACCTTTTAGACTTACAATTAGTCTCCACAATATTAGTTAATTAAACAATCACGATGCACGTTGCATCATCACAGTTTCAAATGATATTAGTATCATCGTTCCCCGTTTCCCTTTTCCTTCCAGAAAAGGAAAAGATCTATAGTCGACAATATTCTGCACCTATTCTGAAACGCAAGAGCTCCAGATTTGGACTGGGTCAGTTGCTGGGGCCCACCCCATCTAATAACAGTATTCCAGGTAGTGTAGTCGCTATTGCATCGCTTTTTAGATATTAACAATATATGTATGCATAAATGTTCCCCCTTTGTGTACGCGATCAACATAACATTTCAGGATTTTAAAAGATAAATTTAGTATATGGATCGTCTGGTAAGTCCGTTATATTATGTTCCAATAATATTGGAATATAAACTAAATAATACATAAGCAAGTTTTCTTATTCCGATTAAATTCGATTTCATTTGTATTTAATTCCAGATAATTGACATTATTCTTATTTCCATATATGTTCATTTTTATCTGGAAGAATATTAATAGTAATATACGTACGCGCTTCGCATGATTCCCTTTTTGGTTTTATTTTCTTTTCATTTATCTAATAAATGAATGATCGCAGAAAAAGCTTGTACAATAGTTATTTGATAAACGCATGTTTTTTTTTTATTGTGCTTCTTAGATTATTAAATATAGTATGAAATTAATTTGAATCAACGAAAAGCAATATCAAGGACTGTAATATTTATTATGTACTCGATAACGTGTACCTATTAGCATGCGAAATAATTAATCAATTTTCTTTCGGGTAATCTGATTACTTACACTTTTATTTATAATATTTCTTATGAAAAGGGAATTAAATGTAATTTAATATTTACAGATGGCCATGTACATTCGTTGAATATGGTCGACGAAGGCGGTACTTTACCAAATTACACGCATAAAATTGTTGATTTTGAAGAAGCTGACAAAGAAACCATTCACTTGTTAGTTTTTCTTTTAATGCAATTTCTTTCTAGGCAAGATCAAGTAAGTTTAATATTAACTAAACTAAAACATTTAATTTATGCATTATCAAAATTTCATTTTAAAAACATTCAAATAGGCATTTCCGACAGATGAAAAACCATTATCGAAAACTCAGGGAATAGTTTTACGACATTTATACCTTTTGTTAGGATACAATCAAACGGAACGAACATTTCACATATCGCCACAACGATTGAGGTAACGTCTTTATATTTCTTACTTTCAAAATAATCTTTACATAGAAAAATGTATAATGCAGAAAGAGTAATTTCCCATTTATTAACAGACTGTCTCCAGTATTCAATGTCTTCGTGGCTAATTTACCACAATTATTGGATCAGAATCATGTAATGGGTTGGGTAATGACACCACCAGTTTTGGCTATATTGCAACATTGTCCTTGTCCACCGCAAGGTGTTCCTCCGACAGATCATCAACAGCCTACGTATAGTCTTTGGTATTTAGAACCACACATTAGACGATCTTGGTTGATGTCACTTCTTGTTATATTGTATAAGGTAATACAAAATGGAAACATTCAGATTGTGATTTGATAAACGAAATAAAATAATAGGAGAAAAATATTTGATATATTTTTTGTTTTAGTGTCAATACAGTCAACAACCGTGGTGTAACCAATTGCAAGCTTTAATAAAAATAGTATTGAATACACTGGATGCACAGCATCATCAATGTAAGAGAATACCAGCTACAGTTGTAATGGGTGGACCCCCATCTAGATCACGTGGTAAAAATATAAGTTCAAACGTATACTTCTAATAGAATAGGGATTAATAAGATTAAAATTACTATAGATGTATCGCAGCCATCTTTAGGAGTAGACCATGAATTGGCGGCTAGTACAATGGGTGAATTGGATAGCGAAAGTCCACCAATGCGTACACCATTGATATCGGTACATCAACGTAGTCCAAGTGTCATTTACAGTCAATCTCTCGCAATGGAAACTCATTGGGAAGAGAGTGGCCCAACTTGCCGTTACACAAACAAACATTCAAGGTCTATTTAATAAAACATTACATCGAGCATTTTAGGTGATACGATATTTTCGAAAAAAAAAAGAGAAAAAAAAGCAAACAAAAATTAGAAAGCATTTTTTTTGGAATGTTATACATAGCTGTTACGTATGAATTATGCACTTTCATGCATTATTCTGTACATGCACTTTTAGAAAATTACTTTTTTCTACCGATTTTCGGTATACTTATGCTATATGATAATATAATATAATTATATCTTTCTATTAGATATATTTTTAACACAATTAGAACAAACCCAAGCAGACCAAGGGAAATATGTTCTTTAAGAACGACAACGTGATTCTCTTCCACTAATTAATCTTTATCGTTGCCTTCTTAATAGGATTTATTATAACAATAACTTTTTATTTTATTCTTATTCAAAATTGAACTTCTAAAAATATTTATTTCGGCCATTTTTGAAAGGACGTTATACCGGACAATAATGTATTCACACCTGCCGTTACACCTGCCTGTGCTTATGTCAGTAGTTGCTTGTTACAATTTTCGCTATTGTGAATGCCTGTACAAAGCTGTTCGATCAATGCGGATGATACGGAGTCCGAGCTGGCTGCAATACCAGAGAGTCCAAAATCTGACAGCACCTTGCATGGTAGTAGTGGAGGATCTCTTGGTGAACTGGAGGAAAGTACAGCCGTTGTCACTCGAAGTGCCTCTATACACGGTACCAAAATGCCTGCAACCAGTGATATAGTCGGAAAAATCGAAGTTAATCACTCGAATCGCATCAAATCCGGAATTCCAGCAACGAGACCAACTTGGTTTTTAGGAAGCGAGGATGACACCCATCAAGTAAGTTAATTAGTGAGTCCTCATCCTTATTATTATTATACAAGGTGATAGAAAAATTACAGACAAGATGTTTGATTGCAACAGGCTAACAAATCTGGGGCTCAAAAAAAGTGGAGCGTTCAAGAAGGCGTTAAAATGATGGTGACAAGTACTTTTCTAGGTGGTCAACAGGATTCCTCTAAACAACCATCAAAAGTAACAATCACGGAAAAAAAAGGCCAATTGCCATTTAATGGAGACAGTACTTCTACAAGGCCATTTGGATTGTCCAGTGCCTTTGCTGTGGCTACAAGTATATCTCATATTCAAAGGTATACATACTACTATTATTTCAATTGATATCTCAAATTTAACACAATTGTTTGAATAAATTATTTCTTTTTATTATCATAGATACGAACCTCCACCAGAAAAATCACCTCCTTCTATACCAAAAATGACAGATTCACCTAACTCTAAACAATTAGGTCGACAAAAGCATGTGGAACAGCCAACAACTATGGTATCGCCAGTTTCTCCGTGTCAAGCTATTACAGTTACTAGCAGCGATCAATCTAGTTCGCCAGCGATGAGTTCTATATCTTCTCAAATTACAAGCACAGAAAATGGACAACATGCAAGTTGGTTGGGAAGTCCGCAACTTCCGATGGTAACGCCGACGATCGAACGATTATTACCAATTGGTACAGCAACTCGGCCAACAGGTTTATTCTATTTAAATATTTTTCATAACAACTAATTCTAACGATATAAGAAAAACATTAAAGATAATTTTAATTTCTTACCTCAGCTTCTAGAACTACTCAGCGTGTATTGCGATGCGAGGATACATATGGATCTCCGGAATCACCCCTTTCTAAAATAGATATGGTGACAGTCAGTAAGTTTATTTACTCTATATACAAAAAAATAAAATATAAAAATATTTATTAATCGTCTAATAATATATATTATACAATTTTGGCCAAGGTTCATCGTTTGAACAAGACAGTGAAACTTGTATGTCTAGTGATGTTACTAGTCCACGAAGTATTTCTCAGCTTGAATTTCCGATGCCTGAAAGACTTTTACCTGTTGGTCCGCAAAGGGATATATCCCGTCTTGCCGAACGTGTTAGACAAGCGCTTGGTGTACCTGACATTGATGGTATTTTAAATCTCTTAATAAATTTGTGTAAAATATATTAATTTAACATGCTACTTGTTTATATTATTTTTATTTAGATACTAATAGAAAAATTGAAGATATCAAGGATGAATCGAATACTCCTTTAAAACAAGACAGCGTTACGTCAGAAAACATGGTATGTCTAAAATGTAATAATATGATGTTAAGTACAATAATAATAATAATAAATTATTACAATATTATTATAAGAATAAATAATTACTTTCTAGTCTACCTCACTTGTGCCAACATCAAATGAAATACATTCGAGTAGATCAACAAGTCCTAGAAGATTAATCAAACAAGTAGCTTTAGAATCACCCCCTCCAACAATCGAGGGAACAGATTTTAATTCGCGAATATTTGAGCACGAGAAAAAAACTAAATTAAAAGATCAGATACGCATACAAAGAGATAAAGCTCGGAAAGTAGGAACTATAACAGCTTCGGATGTAGCATTTACAAGACATATGGATTCATGGTAAATATTCACACAAATATAATATTTCTAAAATAATATTAAAAGAAATAAATTTATATTTATACATTGCTACAGGTCTGGTCCACAAATGCAATCAAATTTAGATTATGTATCTCAACAAGCATATCATGCGGACTTTAATTTAAAACAAAGTTTATTTCGTATTGGCGATGACTGTGTCTACGATAGGTATATCTGCAATAAAATATTATCTGCGCTTTTTTTGTAAATTTTAACATTTGAGTTTTTTTTTTATTCTTTTTTTACAGATGCTCTGATTGTGGAACTGTAAAAGAAGAATACTCTGATGAAGAACTTGGTTTATGTATAATTATTTTAGGAACGTTTATACATCGCGAACCATCCTTAGCTGCACCTCTTTTACCAGAAATTCTTAGAGTGGTAACAAAGTAAGTATTACGTATAATGTATATTGTGAATAATGAAATATTTATTAATTCTAAAATTAAGAGATAAACGAAGATAAATGATAAACTTTTAGAGTGGCTCTACATGCTATGTATCCGTGGCAAAGTGAAACTAACATGCATCTACCTGGTGGTGCGATTAGCGTGGCTCATCAATTTCTTAGATGTGTCCTTCATCAATTAGCACCTAATGGGATATTTATGCAAATGTTTCAAACACACCTTAACGGTACGGTACATAAATTTACGTATAATCTTTACGCAATATTACAATATATTATTATAAACATTTACAGAGTCTACACGAATGCAATTCTTCAAAAGTGTTGCACAAGCTTTAGTCGATTTTAATGAATTGAATCCAATAGCACCCTTGCAATTATTATTAGAGGTAATATCAATATTTTCGTTTTTAATAAAATAATCATTTTCTCTATCTCCCTGATTGTAAATAAAAATGTATTTTAGACTTTAAATGTAAAAAAAACTCTACCAGTGGAACGTTTACCGATAATACTCCACAACATAGCTTGTTATTTGGATTGCTTACCATTGGAAGCAGGTTTAGGTCCTGGTGCAGCAACGTGGAGTGGATTATTAACACAATTTGATGGATTATTTCGTAGACTTGTATTAATGCTCTCATCGATTGAAGACACTTTACCATTATTACGAATTATGATTTCTGTATTAAAAGTTCCGGGCATACAACAATCAAAAGTAATGTTGCACCAAATATATATAGATTGTATTATATTTATCTTATTATATTATATCTTGTTTTATTGTAGGGACTGTTAGATCCATTTTCTAAAGTATTAAGCTATGCTATACAGAATTCTACATTGAAATACAGTAATTTAATAGATTTATGCTATTGTTGCCATAAAGGATTTACCCGTGACAGAGATAGGCATTTTTTGGGCAGAACTATAGTGTTTGAATTAATTCAAGTTATTAAATTTAAAACAACCATACCAGATTCCAATTTATTGTTATTACTTCATTTTGTACTTCAGGTAACGATTTATTTATAACAGTATTGAATGTCTCATATCTTTGCAAATAAAAAGAAACTTTTTTTTTTATACAGGACGTAGGAGGTGCTTTACCTAATACTGTTGCTATGGAACAAATTCAAAACGATGTTTCTTCGATTTATAACACTAATGCGTCGGATTCGTTAAAAAGTCAATTAATAGAGGTCCTTGAATTTTTAGCAGATTTCTATACCCTCAGTAAGATCAAGGTAATATGGTTTTTATTTTATTTTATAGAAACGCAAAAAAAAGAACTTTTTTGCAATCATTCTAACGAATCTATTGTCTATTCTAGAGTTACAATAAAGGATTACAAGCTGGTTTGAATGAAGATACGTTGGGTGGAATGTTGAAGTGTGGTTTGGCACAATATGTTGCAATAGAAATCACCAAAGGAAATAATAGAGAAAACAGAGCTGTTGGGCGATATCTACCATGGCTTTGCAACACACCATCCATCATACAACAAGGGTGATTTGAATCGATTAATTGATATAATTAAAAAACTTTAATAGTAGTTATTTTATAATAAAAATTATTTAGGGCTCGCGAATATGTGGATTGTATCGGTCATATCAGATTATTATCATGGTTATTACTTGGATCTCTTACGCATACAGCAATGTTTGCTGGCAATAGTAACCCTCAAAGTCATGGATCTCAATTCTCATCTGCACAACCAATACCCCAGGAAATGTCTTGTCATGTTGCAAATCATATACAAATCATTTTTTCAGCATTTCCTGAACAATCAAAAGCTTCTGTGCTTCATATGACATCTTTGTTTCATGCATTTATTCTTTGTCAGGTATGTTATCAAATTATGATATATAATCTTAAAATCATTCTTAGCTTAACATTAATAAATAAATTGTAGTTATGGACAATGTACTTGGAGGAACTATCAAAAAATAATTCATCAAATAGTGAGAATCAGAATATTACCATGAATACCCTGCTAGAATTTTGGGCTAAAATCACACCATGTATCCTTCAATTGGTTTCTTGTTCAAAGATAGTAAGTATTATTATTATTTGTTAAATATATATATAATATAATTATCAATGTGAATGTTTAGCTTGCAGAAATGGTAAACTTACATTTTCTGAGTCTTTTGGAAGCACTTTTAGAATGCGGATCCATTGTGTTAAGTAAATTATTACCTCTTTGGAGTCCTATTTTATTTTCTCATCATGCACAGGTAGTAAACAAATCTAAGAAAATAAATGTATAAATAAGATTTATGATTATGGTATATAAGAAAAATAAATAATTAAAACGTGTTGTAGTTACCAGGGCATTTACAAGTACGATTACAAAATTGTCGTGATTTTCCACCAAATAGAACTGCTGAACATTTTGTTTCAATCAGACGAGAATCAAATGCAGTACTTTTACGATGGTTACACAGACTACAGTTTAAGATGGGTCAAATAGAAATGCAATCTTCAACAGCAACACAATTCTATTCTATATGAAAAAATAATATATATATACATACAAAATAAAATAAAATTAAACAGCAGTGATATACTATAATAGCCAAACATAATAATTGTTATCATGAGGAAAATTATAATATTTAAATTATTGTACAAATATTTTATATATACATACCAATTATTAACTTTTTTCGAAGTATAAAAGTACTTCGTATTTCGTTAAATGTACTTAGGTTTGTTAATGTTATTAATTTCTTATTATTAGAGTTGTTTAAAAATCAATACTTATATTATTATCACGTAATTATAAAGAATTGCATCAAGGTTGTCTTACTAAATAATACTTATTGTTTTAATTAACAATAATAAAAAATAAACATTAGAATTAGAAATTATTCTTACGAATTACAAAATGAATTAAAGTAATTCTAATGTTTTGTATTATTGATTACGATGCTATATTCGTTTAGTAATTATTAATAAATTTAATTATAATGTTTTCAAAATGCATAATCATTTAAATAACATCTCCAAACAGATAAGAGAAGTCTAATTCAAAAAAAAATCTATTTGTAAATCTTATGTCGATCTATAATACATACGGAATACTATAGAATCGAATAATAGAATATTATATGATGAAAATTCTCATGATTCAGAATTAATAATAGATCTATGGTGTTTTACATAATAATTACATATAAAAATTAGTTCATTTCATATAAACAAATTGTATTATTACTGGCTATTAGCCTCAAGATCCATATCAGACCAAACAGCTTCAGTTTCGCTTTCATCGGGTGCTTCATCAATATCAGTATCTGGTAAACCATCTCCAACGTCATAAGTTGTATCTGCTTGTTCTTCTCCTACAGTCATGTAATATGTTGAATCTAATTTACTTGAAGTATTATCAAGTCTATGCATTCCCTCCAACGCTCTTCTATTACTTGGATCCAAACTGTCGTAATTAAAAAATAATTTATCTTATATTAATATGTTGTTTATATATATATATATATTGTTAAAATTAGCTTAGAATTAACTACTTTTTGAAATTTCAAATAGAATTTTGTGTTTATTAAAATACTCACTTTAAAGCAATAGCGTACTGATCTAAAGCTTTCTCTTCATTATGTACCCTTGCCCAGAGATCACCTAACATTTGATGCAATTTACAAGTAGGCTGTATTTCAACTTGCCTTTCGAGTAATTCTATTGCTGCTTCTAAGTTCATTTCTTGTTCATATATTTCAGCTAACAAGTATACGGTTGGTAAATGAACTTCGTCTTGAGCTAATGCTTTTTCCAAAAGGTTTTTAGCTTTTCCGACTGATACAGGATCTTTCATTAGTACGGAAGCATATAACTGTAATCATAATCCTAGTATCATAATTTGTAATCATAATTTTTTATAGGCTTTTCATTAAAGTGCATTTCTTAATACTCACTGTCAATACTCTAGGAGTATGACCAAGCTGCTTACAGGAACCACTTGCAATGTTTAAAGCTTCTCTTAATCTATGCATTCCGACTAGACAATCAATCAAACCTTTGTGCGGTTCATAACGATATGGTTTTAATTGCACAGCATGTCTAAAGAAAAATAATGCATCCTGATATTTCTTTTGTTCAATAAGAATATTTCCTCTTAAAATCGTTGCTTCAATATCATTAGGATTTAGATTTAATGCTTGTGCTGTTAACGTATTGGCTCTATTATATTTTTTGGATGCATATAAAGAATAAGCCATAGCTACATATATTTCACCTATATTTTCACTATTTGTAGTTATCACAGAAATCAACCTTTCTAATTCTTTTATGTGATGTGTTTTAAATAAAACAGCAGCATAAATATCGACACTACAAAATATACAAATATAAGATATAACATGTTTATAATATTGTTTCTAGCATATAAAGATATTCTCTCTTACCCTGTCATAACATCTGGTTCTATAAGTCGGGCTCTCCTTAAACACAATAAAGCATTTTTATCGTCACCTGCATAATAATAACATTCACCCATTGCTGATAATAAATTAAAATTGTCTCTTAGTAAATTAATAGTATCCAAGGTTCTCAATGTCGTTACGGCATGAGTATATTCTCTATTATGAATTTGTGCATGTGCCTTAATCCAAGTATTTAACCAATCTAAATTAGATAAACTTGCTGCACATCCAACTATAAGGGAATTAACTTCTATTCCTTTTATTCCTAAAGATAATAATCCTTCTGCAGCTTCCAAGGCTAAAGGACATTCTCGTAATACTTCTTTATACGTTGTAATAGCAGATCGTTCCATTCCTTGTTCGTGAAACATTTTTGCTAATGCCATATTAATCTGCAAAGGAAAAACAATAATTAACAAAATTAGAATAAATTATTTTCTGACAAATAACAAATTTATAAACAATTATTTATACCTTAGCAGTTCTTTGTTTACCAGGAATACTTTGAAGAACTTGAAGTGCTTCCTGTGAATTTTTCAACTTGATTAAACATAAGTGAATCTGAAATTTAATGTCTATATCCGATGGTAAATCTTTTTGACCATCTTGTAATGGCTTACTAGCACATTTAGATTTTAAAAGGCACTTTCGAAACTGTAATGCTTTCTTATATAATGCTTCCGCTTTCCTATATTTTCCTAAATAAAAATGGGCATCCGCATAATACACGTAAACATGAAACTTTCCATGTACTGGCAAAAGTTCTGAATTATGTTCGCTAAGGGATAAAACCAGATTGGCCTAGAAAAAAATTATAAATTGTCAATTATCTGTTTCATTTTTAACATAAATTATATGTAAGTTATATTAATAATTTTAGTAAAAGAACAATGGAGGTAATAATTAAAAAAAATAAAACTTTATATAAAAAATTAATATTACAAAGCAATTACTTATATTAAATGAAAATACGAATCTATATTTAGAACTTTATATATATATAAAGTATATTCTTAAATTAATAACAAAAAGAAATTTCAACTTACGAGAGAAATAACATTGGAATATAACGATTGATTGTATAAAAGTTTAATTTGTTCGTATAATCCTGACATCGTATCTTTTTGTTTATAAATGTCGCAAACAAATATTTTCAAAATATTACCTCAGGTGTATATAATCAATTATTAATTAAATTTAATTTAATTTAATTTTTATCATAACAATAAATATTCATTTCAATGAAAAAAAGATAATTGATCAGTATATACCGAAGATACACTTGAACACATTTCTTCGTAGTAAACACATGTTTGTATGTATTTAATACAAAATATTAATAAGTATACTCTATAGATAAAATTGGTTAGAATCTTACTGAAATGCTAGTAACCACTAAATTGGTTACTATGATGGAGACATATGAATTTAAAAAACAAAACATGAAAACAATAAACTTTGATAGATTTCGATATCTTATTAGATTGGTCAATAAGTATAATAGTTTTTCAATTGTAAATGAATATGTAACGTCTCTCCTTGGGACATTAGAAATATTCCTAGAAACTTCCAATTGTGTCTCATAGGGATTTTAGAAAAGTTGCAAAAATCTCCATACAGTTCAAAAAGTTAACAAAAAAGCGGCAAATCAAATAGTTGTGATATTTCAGAGAATGCTAAAAAGATAACAAGATTAATTATATATTAAAATACATTTGTATGTATATATTTATACTATTATGCCATGTGACTAAGCTACACGATGTGTTTTACAATGAATATTTTTATTTAGGGTTTATTTTTGCGCTATCCTTAAGGCCTGTCGATATGATAGGAATTATTAATCTGTCGCAACGAAAAAGAGCATAAGAATATTATTGGTGTTCACTCTATATTTGATATTTTTACTTCAGCTTAATACTTGCTGATTTATCGTTACATTGAAGTTATTCATCTGTTTTTTAAATAAATATTTATTTATTACATAAAAATAAACTATCGGTAATATCAGAGACTAATAAAACAATAATAAATTGTACTTAAAATATGATTATCAAATATCATTTGCATTTAAATGGTTTCTTAAATAATGTATTTTTGTATATTCAAATTATTAATATTATTTTCATATTACAGGTTATTATAAAGAAAAAAGAAGTTAATAAAATGGTATGTGTACCATGCGTTGCTGTTCCTATATTATTAATTATATGGAGATTTTTAATTCAACCGATTATTTTAAAATGGTGGCAATTAAAAAACAAAATCAAATGTACTAATGAAAAAGAACCAACATCAGATTTAGTTAAAGATTGTAAAAATGGAGTATGTACATTAGCATGGAAGAAAAAGGACGAAGACATAGGAAAAGTCGATTAAAATTTCCTTGAAAAAAATTAGCAAATCATTCCAAAGACTGCTACTATGCAGATACAATAGTCTGTACAAACCTTTTTCTATTTATTTTTCACATTTTAAAGTTCACCTTTAACACAATGAATATGAAAGATAAATTATATTAAAAAAATATTTAATTGAAGTTTTAATTTTATTACATGATATTTCGATGAATACAATTAATTAATACATTTAATGTGTACATTACTTTTATGATACATATGACTTAAAAGTTGATTTTACGAATTTTATTATAAAAGTTTAAATAAACATATGCGAACTAGAATATTTGCAAAATTTACTTGAAAACGTCAATTACTTTCGTATAATATTTAACAGTAATCTGTAAGATGTTACAATTAATTATAGTGAGATATAGAATGTATTATACTTGTATACAATGTACTTTGACTCTGCTGTATCATATGTTATCTGTATAAATCATATTAAATGCAATGCATTAATGTAACTTCTTATCAAAAACATTAACACTTTGTTTTATCGTATATCTAACAATTCAAACTGCTTTAACCTATTTAGGCGTTCCTTCATAAATTTCATAAGTTTTTATTTGAGCATAAATTACTTACCATTAACATATAAGGATGTCACAAAAAAAACATAAAATTATCTGAACAATACTGTAACAAAAATGCATATATTGTCGTAGTATGAGAATAAAAATTATATTTAATATAAAACATTTAATAATATATTAGCATAAAAATATTAAAACATCCTTTTATGGTAATAGACAAATAATAAAACCTTTTAAAATTAATTATGAGAAGTATGTAAATATTTATCAGATTATGACATGTTAATGGATACTTTTGAGTTCAATGTCGAAAACAAGTGTACTGTTACCAGGAATAGTAGGTGGGAAACCTTTAGCACCATACCTAAAAAAATAATTAACTTATAGAATAAACATACTAAACACAACATAATAGTGCATTAAATCATAATAAATATACTTACCCCATAAAAGGAGGTACTGTAATTTGTCTCTTTCCACCAACTTTCATGCCTACGATACCTACATCCCATCCTTTGATAACTTCACCCTTTCCAAGTCTAAATTTAAACCCATCTCCTTGTGTAGTTGAGTCAAATTTTTTTCCATTTAGTAATCGTCCCACAAAGTAAACAGAAATAAACTTTCCTGGCTTTACTGGTGCACCGGTACCATTCTTTAATTCTTTTACTACTACACCTCCTTCAAGTACCCTCTTTTTCTGTTCATTCGCAGTATTTTGTTGTTGATTTTCTCCTTTATTCTTTTTTTGTTGGTCTTGTTTGGCAACCTTTCCATTAACCAATTTTTGTTTATCTTTTTTTTTTGACTGTTGTTGTTGCTGCTGCTGCTGTACTTCCTTATTTTTGTTTCCTTGTGGTTTGCTAGATTTTTTTTGTACTTTCTCTTCTTCTTCCTCCTCTTCATCATCCTCAGCATCATCATCATTATTATCACTATCATCAACTTCATCATCATCATCGTCATCATCATCATCTTCATCATCATTATCGCTTACGTCTCCTTCACTCGAAAGACAAGTTTGAAGATCACTTAAAATAGATTGGTATTTAGCCAAATCTTCATCATTTGTTTCATCTAAATCTTGATCATCTAAAGATTCAACTTTCTGTTTCGTTCGTTTACTTTTTTTATTTTCTTGTAAAGCTGCTTGCGCTTTTCTCTTTGGGCGTTTACGAGATGGCACTTCCTCTTCCTCTTCCTCTTCTTCCTCCTCTTCTTCCTCCTCTTCCTCTTCCTCTTCTTCTAAATTTTCATCTAAATCTACATCATCCTCTGGTATTAAGTAACCAGTTAAATGTACACGACTTTGGCCATTACATGAAAATGCTATTTTATTTCCCTCTTGAAAGTGTAAGTCAAGCGGTACTTGCCACACTATGCCTTTCTTTAAACTACAGAGTAAATAATTTGAACCATCATAGCAGAGGGTCACTTGTACTACATCGTCGTCTACAACAGTAAATATATAAACAAATAAATTTTAATTAAAAGTTTATTTTATGAAAGAAAAAATTTAAGTAATTCTTATTAGGATATATTTTCATATTATTCAGAAATACTTAGTCATCTGAAACTGTATTAATTGTCCAAATGTTATTACTAACTGTAACAATAACCTCTACCGTAACTTTTTAAATATAATCAAGTATATAAAAAATAAAAAAAATTATAATCCAATACAGTGTAAAAAGAAGCATCACACAAATACAAAAATTAGAATGTAACGTAAATGTTTAACTTACCGGCGCTTGTAACATCTAAAGCTGCCATTGACACGTGGAATGATTTTTCAACGGTTTGGGTATACCGTTTATTCGGTTCCATTATCAAACCTAATGAAAAAATAAATATACATATTAAATTAATTAGAAAAAATCTTGAAATATTATGTATTTTTTGTCCTTTTCTAAATGTATATAAATTATCATCGAAAGCACATGGCGGCGCCCATTCTTGTGAAAACAGTACCGGCAAAATTAAGACAAAAAATCATATATATTTCTATAAATAAAGCTATTATTTACCCCAAAACATTTTGAATTGTTTAGTGTATAACTTTGGAAGGAATTCAACAAAATTATATTAATGTTAACAATAATACTTTCAGCTTTTCCAATACGTTAATATAGATCAACACGATATAAACTGAACACGTCTAACGTTCTCGCGCCAATGCAACAATGACGAACGACCACCGAACAAGAAACAAGCGACACTAGCGCCAATACCGGAAAATCATTTCTTTACATTTCTTTATATTTAATTCAATTCATATGTGAATCTTTTTAATGATATTTGATTTATTATTTTAATCTAATTTTATTTAATTTTACTTAATATATTAAACTTAAGATCTAATAATTTCTGTTCCTAATTTCTGCCAAAAAGCTACGAGAACAACGTCGAATGTTCAAATTATAATTTCATTATGTGATATTAATATGTTAACAACTAATAATAACGAAAAATATTCTGTTATTATTATTATTAACTTTGCGATTGATTTCTTTTGTTTTAATATTGTAAGATTATTAATACTTTCTTGTGTTCATAATCAATAAAATTATTATTACTGCGGTAGATGGCACTGTTAAAAATGTATAAAATATGATGCTATTTTTTCTAGTCTATGTTCATGTACAATAATTTTGTAAATCCTTATTTCAGAAAGTACCACGATTTTGATAAAAAAAGTACTATTTGTATTAATAAATACAAGCATTGATCATATCGTTAAAGGTCCAATAAAGTTTCCATCTGCATCCGCAGATGGCACATATTACTTGCCTTTGATATCATTCTTTTTTTTTTTTATTCTCGGATCTCACGTAATATCAATTATATTTTAAATCAGTTGTTAATTTATAAATTTGGTAATTTCTAAATTATTAATTGCAACATGATCTCAAAAAAAGATTAAAGATATTATTTCTCTTTAATCGTACGGAATTTTCTAGATTATATTTATATATGTATATCCATCGAAAAAGAGAGAAAAAAATAGAAAAAGATTTATTTGGATGAAAATTGTTGATATATAGAATATAAATTATTTTTATTATATGAAATATATTTATATGCTAATATATCTTTATATATATGAGTTTAAATATTTATTGTAATTATATTGTAATTATTTTCGTTTACTAATTTTAAAAATGATGAAGATGTGAATTATATTTTGTACGTGTAGAATATTAATATTTTAGATAAAGAAACGAATTCTTTTGATATTGAAAAATGAACATGTCTAGTAAGTAATATATTTACTAATATGGTAGGAAGTTTTAAATGAATGCTATAATGTGTATTACAATTGTAAAAATAATATAATATATTTTATAATCTGATTTCAAATTATTATAAATTGATATAACTTAAAAAGTGATTAGAGTTTTGATTTACATAAAAAATATTTGTATAGTTGTCTGAAGAATAGGGTGAGAGGATTTATGTTTATTTTACGAATTTTTATTTTGTGATTATAGTAAAAAGATTGGATATGCTTACAAAGTATACAGTTTATAATTTATCTGTAAAAAAAATTCAATCTATAATATATACTTATAGAAAACAAATGTACTCTAATAGTACATCTAATGAATTAAATTATACTTCTGACCATGATAATTATATTTTAAAAATATTAAATAATAAAAAAGTGGATTATTTTAAAAGGTTAGTTATAATAATTTACCTTTAATTCTAAAAATACTTAAAAACGTATAATAAAGTCATTTTTTCTAGGT
Source organism: Polistes canadensis (assembly GCF_001313835.1). Taxonomy (NCBI): domain Eukaryota; kingdom Metazoa; phylum Arthropoda; class Insecta; order Hymenoptera; family Vespidae; genus Polistes; species Polistes canadensis. The sequence goes on from NW_014569572.1 coordinate 570,673, forward strand.
ATGAAATCTCTCAATTTCATGCTTATGAATTGCACAAATATCGTGATAAAAATGGTATATATAAATCATTAAAAGATTTATTTAAAATAGAAGGTATGACAAAAGAGATATTAGATAAATTTATACTATCAATTATTAATAATAAAGAATTGGAAAAAGATACAAAATTAAAAAAGTCTATTGTTTCCTCTTCGATACGAAATATCTCACAACAGGTAAAAAAATTGCTTAGTCTTTTTTTAAATATAATAAATATACGTAGTAATGATGATATGATCTTATATTTAACATTATTTTAGCAAATATCTACTATATTAGGGATCTATATAGAACCTAATATTATTAGTTGGACGTTACTCGAAACTAAAGAAAAAGTATTGGAATGGAATTATGAAAATTGTTCACAAAATACCAAACATGAAAGTACTTCTCAACTACTTAAATTGGTAAATATTAAATATATGTTATCTTTTTTCACGTGTATGTATAAAAAATCAACATTAATAACATAATATTTTGTAGTCACTTATATTACTTTAAGAATTTCATTAATTTTAATGATAAAATACATAAGATTATTTTGTTTTTTGACAGGCCTGTACATTAAATGATAAGATTCCCAAGGCTGACATTTATGTAGTAAATGATACAAATTTTAATTTTCACATGGTAAAATCTATAGGACAGATACAAAGATTTTTACGGAAAGAGCAATTGAAAGCAATGATTCTAGCTTTTCTTACACAAAAGACTTTATCATTGCAGGGTATGTTAATCAAATGATAATTATTAAAATAATAATGTATTTTTATATGTATTTCTGTTATAACTAATAGCTTCTATGTTAAAATTGTAGAAAACAATGAAGTTTTATCAAACGCAAATAATATTTATCTATTGAAATGTGAGGATATTGCAAAATTATTTGACATTTACATAGGTCGAGAAATAACGTCTACTGCGACAGTAATTGAAAGATTATTATGTAAAACAGATGGTACAAATATAAAAACTAAAAATCCTATTAGTGTATATATACAACAAGAAATAATGCAAACATATAATAAGCAAATAGATTCCATAAAAGACCAAATGAATTGGTCTTTATTAATTGCTTTAACGTTTTTACAATTAGGTGTTCTTCATAAACATGATTATAATTTTGTTTGAGATAATAAAAATGATGAATAAATTGAAGAAGATTTCGTGTTTCATTAAAATTACCGATTGTTAATGAAAAGAAATCTTTCTTTTAAAGGAATTATTTTATAAATCACTGAACATTATAATAAATAAGATTTTAAGTACACTCTTTATGAAAATAATATTTTATAAAACAAGAAAATTTTTAATAATAATTATAATAGGGATCACATTTTCAACACAAATTATAAATGTATAATATCTGAAAAATATTTTTATCAAATAAGCCAAGTTTTTTATCAAGAACATTTCATTTATAAATTTAAAGGCAGACTATTTCCATATTTTGGCGATAGGTGCGCTAGTGTCCCTGTATTTGACGCTATCTTGCATTAAGAGTGTTATTTGCATCACATTTTTTAATAATATTAATAATATCAAATATATAATTAATAGTTAATATATATATACATTAATAATAATATATAATATAAATATTATAGTTAAAATATTAATGTAAACTTATGTGCAATGGCTGCAGTTGGAATTATTGACGATGACATTTATTCAGGTTATGACGATTATCCATCCGTTTATAGTACTAAGGATCTTGATCAAGATGAATTATTTCAAGAAGCTGTTAAAACAAGTTATGCGAAAAGATCAATAGTATGTATTATTATTTATCAATAATTATAAATTTTTCTTGTATTTTGTGTGTGTATCATTCATTAATTATAGCAAACTCCAAAAATCCCAGGCAGTGCAATGCGTCTTGGAACCTCAACTGGAGTAAGCAAATACATGATTATGACAATACAAAAAATCATCAGTGAAGGGAATAATTATATTATTATATTGTTATATTATGATTTTAGTTTAATAGAGCTGGAACTACGGTGTCTCTGCGACCCAATACTGGCGGACTTAGACCAATGACCGCAGTTAGAGGTGCTGGTTATACTAGTAATAGACAAATATTCGATCCTCTTAATATGAGCAGTAGTATCAAAGGACCTGCTCCTCCATTAGAAAGTAATAAAGAACATACGTAAGTATTATTTATAAAACTTCCTTTTTTATGATTTATTATATCTTAATTCAACTGATTTTTTTTAATTTAAGGCCAGAAGAAAAAATAAAAATAAGTGAAAGAAAGATTATGGAACTAATAGAAAACTCTATTGATGCAGCTGGTAGTAGCAACATGCGTGTCGCTTTAGAACGAGCCAGAGAAGCTTCGTCAAGAGAGCGTGCTCTTATAAGATTACAAGAACAAGCTGGTTTAAGCGATACTCATAACGTTGATTTAACATTTGCTGTAAGAAATTAATTTTATCTTATTACTTATTAGTTTTTTAGATGAATACTTAAATATTGTTTACATACAGGTACTATTCAATTTAGCAATACAATATACGAATAATGAAATGTACACTGAAGCTATAGCTACTTATCAAGCTATTACGAGAAACAGAATGTTCAGCAACAGCGGAAGATTGAAAGTAAATATGGGAAATATTTATGTTCAAATGGGACAATTATCTCAGGCAATTAAAATGTATAGAATGGCTTTTGATCAAGCACCAATAGCTCATAAGGATTTAAGGTATGTTAACGGATACATTAAATTACTAACATAACTGGTATTAGATAACGAACAAAATCGTATGGCTTTCTTTTATTTCAATATTTCATTTATTAATTCTATGTAATTCTTAGAATAAAAATAATGCATAACATTGGAATGTTATTTGTACAAATGGGTCGTTTAGAAGAAGCAGCTAATAGTTTTGAATGGGTTATGAGAGAACGAGCAGAGTTTACCGCTGGCTTATATGCTGTGTTATGTCATTTTGCGTTATCACATAGAGATAAAATGAAACGATCATTTTTAGAGTTATTAGAGGTTCAGCTTAATATTGATCAAGAAGACAAATATAGTACGAGTACTGTGAGTTAATATAGAGTGTGTTTACATTTAATCACTATGTGTTGCTAGTAATGCTCACCCTATATTATCACGTATTAAATATTATGATTTTTCTTTATCTTTTTATATATATATGAGCTATTCATAAATTGATATTAAACTGTTATTTGGCTTTTAAAGTAAATGGATATTTTATTAAAATTTTCAAGTTAATTATATCTTTGTATTTAGGATGATATAGACTCAAATATATTACACGAAGTTTTAAAAAATGATGATCTATCGAAATTTGAGAAGAAACTTAAAGTAGAAGGAGAAAAAACTATTCTTTGCGCGGCTAAACTTATAGCACCTGTAATTGAAGATATTGTTTCAGCTGGATTTGCTTGGTATTTATTAAAATGTATCATTTGTTCACAGAGAGCTTTTCATTATTTAAATATTTATGCTTTTATCATTTGTTTCTTATTCAGGTGTGTGGATGCTATAAAATCGTCTGCTTACGGAACTGTAGCTGCAGATTTAGAAATAAATAAAGCTATGGTTTATTTACATAATAAGGAAACACAACTAGCTATTGATACTTTAAAAAATTTTCAAAATTGTGACATTAAAACTAATAGCGCGGCATCAACTATGTTATCATTTATTTATTACCTTGTATGTAATTAAGATATCTAACATAAATTAAATTTTCTTACATATGTGTGCTATTTATATTATAATAATATAATTGAACTGTTTAGCAAGGTGATTATGAACAAGCCGAGAAGTATGCAGAAACAGCACGAAATGCAGATAGTTATAATGCTGCTGCCTATGTTAATTTAGCAGCTTGTGCAATGAAAAAAAATGAATTGGACATAGCCAAGGAGTTTCTTTTATGTGCATTGGATACAGATGCTAGTCATGTGCAAGCACTTTATAATTTGGGTAAGTATAATACTATTTAGTAATTTATTATAAGTTTAACAAGTATTACTTAATGAGTATTTATATAGGCCTGGTATATAAAAAACAAAACATGTATGAAGAGGCTTTGGAATGTTTTTGGAAATTACGTAATATTGTCAGATATGATCCACAGACATTATATCAGATTGGACAAATATATCATCTTATTAATGATACAGAACAGGCAGCTGAATGGTATAACCAATTGCTAGGTATAATTCCATCAGATCCAGGAGTTTTACAAAAGTTAGGAGAAATGTATGACAGTTTGGGTGATAAACAACAGGCATATCAATTTTATAGTGATGTAAGTAAAATTTGTAATTTATTTATTTATTATTATATTACTTCTTGGTGTTATTTTTTTATTTTTAATCTTAGTCTTATAGATTTTTCCCTGCTAATTACGAAGTGATCGATTGGTTAGGATCGTATTTTATATCTATGCAGGTAATATATATTTATATTATTTATTTGATTATTAAAATAGAAATATTGATGTTACATTATTATACAAAGGTGGCAGAAAAAGCAATGTTATATTTTGAAAAAGCTGTGGAACTTGCACCTGATGAACCTAGATGGAGATTATTAGTAGCTGCTTGTTTAAGACGAACTGGACAATTTCATAAAGCTCTTTCAGAATATCAAGATATACATAAAAGATTTCCAGATAATATTGAATGTTTAAAATTTTTGGTACGTTTATGTAGCGACATGGGTCTCAAAGAAGCTCAATTATATGCATCTGAATTGAAGAAAGCAGAAAAAGCAAAGGAATTAAAAGAACGACAAGGATCTGGTAGACCAGGTACTACTGGTATGTATTTTTTAATATTCTTCTCTATATATTTTTAAAAAGTTAGAATAAATATTATTTTGAAGGTTCGCGAAAAAGTAACAGCGATAATTCTTCTCGAGCTGGTTCTGGGATGAGCGTATTATCGGATCATAGAAGCAGTCCTATTTCAGGAAAAAAAGCTAACGAAGGATCTAGCAGCGGTGGAGCCATTAGGTCTACTCGAACTTTTAGAGGAGACAGTTCTATGGAATTGAATTTTGATGGACAAGCTAGTAAGTATTACTTTAAAACAACTTGGTCTTTTTTGTTATAATTAGATTTGTTAGAATATTAAATTACGTATTAATGATGAATAAGAAGAGTACATTCGAAAGGAAAAGTTTCTTTGATATTACGGTTAATTAACAAAAGCCTTTTTTAGAGTAAAATTAGATTGGTTATTGATAGTTTAGTACTGCATGATCTTAAACAAGATGAATATCTACTAGAGAGATTTATAGACTGTATATATGATTCCTTAATGGATTGAACAACATGATAAATGGGTCTTTAACTAGTTTGCAGATTCTATTCTTAACATTGATATATTTCATATAACGTTAGATTAAGTCATGACAAAGAATAAAGTCAAGCACAATAGAAAATATAATTTATCAATTATATAAGATATATAACAACTATTAAATTTTGTTTTAGATATTACTTATACCGATCCTATTGGACCATTACCTACACGTCCGATGACTGCTGCCGGGAAAAGAGACGACGATTTTGGAGAAGAAGAATTGGGACCTGATTTGTTACCTGAATAGTGCGTATAATTTATTTATTACTTTTTAAATATATAACAGTAAGTGAAAGTAATAAAATATTTAAATAATTCGATAACACTTGATCGGCATTAGTGTACATATGCATATTAATAATTAAATACTAGTGTTTTTTATTGTACATGAATTATATCAGAGGTAATAAGATGGATAATCGGTGAATTATGTATACGTATAAATATTTATTATAAAGAGTAGCTCTAGCGAATTTGAAAAAAATAAATCATATTTATTATTTATCTTTTGAATATAACAAATATTGTGAGAGAGAAATATGTAGAAATTAACCCTTCCTACAAGTACGTCTTGCAGGAAGGGCCACTTACCTCGTGTACATTATAGATCTACGAGGGTCGGCACAATTGTAACGATCTAAATTTAAACACACCGGCCGTTTTCATCAAACTTCATTCAGCCAACGTAGATTGAGAGACGGATATTAACATTATTAACTTCTATGTATGCGCTTATTTGCTATATGGATTGTCGGTATTTTAAATGTGTATACGTGAACAACATCTAATCTTTTCATTTAAAATAATAACAAATTGTGCTAGATATATTTAAATAAAATTATTATTTACACACGATCGATTTTATTACTCTAACAAATATTTTTATTTAATATTATTAATATAAAAGTATAGTATAGATTTTTAGATTTAAAAATATTTCGTTAATGTATATAAAAGATAATAAGATAATAAGTTATTGAAACTGATAATAGTAAAGAAAAAAAAAATAATAATAAATATATTTCGAATATATCTTTTCCATTCCATCGTTCCTACGGTCCGTATTATTTAATATAACTTTTATAAAATTAACATATGACTTGCGCATATTTAACAAAAAATTAATTAATAAAAAACAACAATTTTAATGTGTTTCGAATAATTAAGAAATGTTTAAAATTTCCCGCCACAAGCATCTATCTCTTTGATCGTACGTGTATATGTAATTTTATGTAGCACGTGCATGCACATATACACAGCGTGAGACGTATGCAAGTTCTATTTCTCGCGCGTTTACGTGACGTCACACGAGATACCGGGTATGCAGGAGTGTAAGTGGTGGTAAACTTGATGGGTTGCGTATCTTGCTCTCTGATTTGTCAACGATAATAACGGAGTGGGAGTAAGCAAGTATCGGCGAGGTAGCGCATACATGCGCATATACATTTCGTGGCATTGCACTCGTTGAGCGTCCGTACGCGTTTGCTTTGGAATAGGTACTATTCGTTTGTTCGTTCGTTCGTTCGTTCGATAATTCGTTCGATAATTCGTTCGATCATTCGTTCGATCATTCGTTCGTACGTTCGTATATTTATTCATTCATCCCTTCATTCATTTACTTAGTTTGTTCATTCGTTTAAAATTATTATAATTTAAATAATTAACTTAATTAATTGTATTTACATTGCGCGTTAGTAAGTTCTGTATGAAAACTCACTTATAGTGTATGTGTGTGTGTGTGGGTGCATATGTATAAGAAAGAAAGAGAGAGAAAGAGGATCAACATTAAACTTTTCAGTGGTGAGAGATTCGATAATATCGTTTCTTACGATATTTCAATGTTTTTGTAATTAATTACACGCACGTCTCGAAGCTAAGGCTAAAGAAGATTCTTAGAACTTCGCGATATATTTTCATTTTTATATATGACTTTGCATAATATTTATTTATTTGTTTAGATTTGTCAATGTATGTTAATTATTATATTGAAATATTTTGAATGTTCGAATTATTCCCGCCTAGCGTTAGTTGATAGAAACACCTTTTTTTTTTTTTTCTTATTTTTATTATAAATTAATTTATAGATACGCGTTATATTTTAATTTAATTTTTGTTTCATTCGTTAACATGTTTTATTTTCTTCTTTTTATTGTGTTATTGTATTACTTCGAAGTATAAATGTTATCGTTTATGGTATCGATATAATTACTGACAGAGTAAATTCATGGAATATTAACTTCGTTGAAGGACCGTCGAAATGTGACTTTAAAATCTCGAAAAATGTATGATTTTATTGTTTTATAACGGTAGAAAGATTTGAAATGATGTTGATTATTATTATGTTCAAGTCATATAAAAAATAATGAAGTTAAACAAACGACTAAATTACAAATTAATCTGAAATGTAAAGAAAATATATAATTAGTCATCGTGTGTTATATATTGTATGCGATTAAAAGTTATTATGATAATTATTAATAAAGATAGCGAAAAACTTGTACAATAATTTGTATCGAGAGTTAATGTCGATTTTGTTCTTGTTATTTGTAAATGACGTATAAGTTTAAATGTGTTTACTTTAATAAGGAAAACCCACGTGTGTCCTTGAAAAGCATTTCGTTGTATATGTTCCCGACACCGATCTTTCGATATTACAAAATAGTAAATGATTACAAGAAGCGTTTTCAAACTGATTAATCGATTATTATGATTGTCAAAGTATTTTCTATTTATCGAATTAGTTATATTAACTTTCTTAATTTCTTTTATTTTCAGATGAACGTTAAGTATTTGTTTATAGTCAAATTTGTGTTAAGAGGGAACGAAAATTGTATATTTTTAGTTTGTTTCGCGTTTTTACGGACAGAAAAATACTGAAGAAAATATAAATTTGAATTGTTTAATCTTTTCATGTTATCGCTTTTTGAAATGTCCTTACAAATAGTTAATGTACCACATAATGGTAAAATAATTTCACCTGTCTGGTTATTAATCAGATTTACGATCCCGGAAGTATCTTTTGTTTAAAATAAAATGATAGATATAAATCAAAGATAACGTATACCTGTGTTGATCGTAGAAAATGTTGATTTATTAATAAGTAAATGACAATAATTAATGCGACAGCTTAGCATATATATTATGTACTAGAAGGATTCGGTAAATGAAATCATCTTATCGCAGACGAATCAACTAGATACATTATGGTCTTTACTAATATAATTTTATCATGTTATTGGATTCTTTATCGTTTGATTTCGTAATACCAAATTATTTTTGTATGCTTTTTATTTTTTTTTTCCAATCGTCATACTCAAGTAGTAGAAAATAGAGGAAAATAGAAATAGAATGGAAAGAGAATTGAAAAAATAGAAATAGAATGGAATGTAGTAAATGGATGTTCGCGTGGAAAGAATCGTTTAACGAGAAAGACAGCTCGAATGATTTTGATTGTTCGAACGTTCACGTTATGTTTTATTTATTATTATTACTTTTTCTTAATTACTATCTTAATAATTTACGTAACACTTTCGTTGGAATTAGTCAAAAAGAGAATTAAAAAAAAGTCGTGATAATAAAATGAATATTGTAGAATCGTTCTCTGTAACGCAATAATTCGTTCGTTTCAGATTTATGAATGACCTTGTTAAGTAATAGTCTCGTTATTCATGGAAGCTTTATAACTTACGATGAATGATAGATCAAGCTATTATATATATTTAACAAAATGCAATAACATACGTGTATGTATATCTCGTGTTAATAATTACGTGGAATGTATCTCGTTCTTTCGTTTGTTTTCTTTATATTTTAATTTTTATATTCTAAATTAATGTTAATCGATATTATCGATCGATAATATAACGTTTTCAAGTAGATTCGTTCGAATAGATTTATTCTTTTGTGCAAAGTATGCTTTAATTGCGTCACGTGTTAATTAACAAGTCATTATTATTCCTAGAAGCTATTCGGTTAATTCGATGAAGATCGATCGAATGCGCGACATGTATCGATTATTAGATATTCTTTGTAATGTTTTTGGAAAAAACGGAAAAGAGAAAAATAAGAAAGAGAGAGAGAGAGAGAAAAGAATAAAAAATAATAATACAATTGTTTTATCTGTGTCTTATGGTAGACGAATCGAAGATAGGATCGAAAAGATATATCTAATATAACTATTGTGAGTCGTAATAACGCTTAACACTGTAATTTACGATCTATCGGATCGAATTTCTTTCTTGTCGACTCGATGGCACATCTTTGTTATATATCGTCAATATGATTATGTCAGAATAGTTAATTTGACGTTAGCGTGACAAAATAGCGGTTCTTGGGTGATCATCAATTTTGTTAATCGAAGAGAGCTTGTTTGTAATTTCGAATTAACTTTAAGAATGAAAACAAAGTTTTCTTTTGCAATGGTCAGCCCTGAGTTATCGAAGTTCAATAGTAAATAGTCATGCCTTGGTAATTTCCGATAATAAAACGACTACTTCGCGAGTACATATGAACTTAACGAGTTTTACTAGACACATACTTATTTAAAAAAACAATCAATTTCGATCAAATTAATGTATGTTTATATATATGAAAAATTATTTGTATTTCCTGTTTAATCTTTCGAGTATTTGAATTATAATTTTGAGTACACGTTAAGCTTACATTACTTACAAGTATGTTGCTGGGAATGACGAGTAGTACGTGCATTGCACTTTAGATTACGATCATCACGTAGGGTCAATTGGCTGAATTATCTCGGTTAACGCTTTGCACCTTCCAATTGATTTTAATGAAGACTCGTTCGCGTTGCTGTTCGCCTTTCAAGAACGTCCTCCTAACTTTTTTCGTGGTTTCTTTTTATTCGATTATATTTTGTTAGTCGTTTTTTTCGTCCCAACTTCTTCCGCATTTGTACATTCATTTTCGTGCACGATAAGTAAATAATCTACCTATGTATTGTTGTACGAGATTAACGAAACGAATCGGCTGTTAAAAGAAAAGAATCGTGTCGCATTTGTTGTTCAAGATTATTATTATTATTATTATTAATTATACGATAAGGCATTCAATGGAGATCACAAATTAATCTCGTAATTACGAGACAAAATATTTATCTGTGTATTTTTTTACATGTATAATAATTTTCATTCGTCGCAAATATTTTTATTTGATTTTACAAATTTTATTGTTTAAACAAATTTTTGTTCCCTTCTGGGGATCTGTGTATAAGATTATAATTTGAATAATAAACAAGGTTCGCGGTTAATAATGCGTTATTTGAAGAGATACTCTATCAGTTACGTTTTAAACCGTTTTGTTTATCGTTGTTGATAAAATGTTTTATGAACTTTCAGACCGGTCAAACAAAGTTAGAACGGTTGAGCTTTTACAAACGACGAGAGGCTCTCACGTCAGTCGTGATCTTGCATTTGATCGCGCAGCACGTGCGAATTACTGACGATATTCGTGTAGACAAGTGCGACCACGTTTCCAGATAAATCTACATTCATATCCGTGTAAGTTGTCAATGTAGTACTATCAATGCATATACTTCATTGGAGTAAACATGATTCATATCGAATTTCATTAATGATTCCGTCTAATTCGATCACTTTTACGATACAAATATTCAATGAAAAGTGAAAGATCATTTAACGTAAGGTAAATATCGTTTAGATCGCGTATCATCAATCAAAGAATATTTCTTCTATTGATCGTGATACATAAATTACAAACGTAGATTTATTTTTTTGTGCTTTTTTCTTTTTTTTTTTCCCTTTCTTTTTTTTTGAGAAAGACAATTTAAAAAATCATGTGCAGTATTCTTCGTTGTATTTGAAATATTCGTCAAGAATCAACGATTATTCTTCATTCAATATTTTTTATTCATCTTGAGGAATATTTCACGAGTGTTATTTTTTTAGAAATCACGGTACGTTTTCTGCTAGAATATCATTGCTTTTAATATAAACATGATATTATATTACGAATAGAATCGTAGTTGATGTAACGAAACTATATTGATAGAACCATATTTTGAATATCTTTTATGATTATAATAAGTTTTTATTATACTTCAAGTATTACATTTATATAGAAATATTTATTTTTTTATTATTTTATATTGATGAAAACTTGTACCAAGCATAGTTTCTCTCTTTCTCTCTTCAGAATAATATTTGAGATGAAATTTGAAAGAATTTCGTAAGTATCTCATTCTCCGCCAGTTGTATCCTAATCACGTTCAAAAAACTTACCAATCTATCTCTTTAGAAAACAACTTAGAACATTTCAGAGCGAAAAAAAGTATAGAGTTATCAAGATTTACGAGGTCATTATTTCATGTTATCGAAATGCGTAAAATTCTATGGACTTTCGACTTTTCGTTAATTAATATAAATATATATATACATATATTTTTATATAATGAGAAACATATGCGCGCGTGTGATGAAAAAAAAATAAGGGAATATTTCAGTATCAAATAAGATAGACGTTACAATTTTCGATAACTCATTATCCTTCTTCATATATTATACATATTCTTTGGAAAAAAATCTACTAACGATATCGTTAAATGTTGAAATTGATTTATCTAATAAATTTACGTATTAACTTTTTCAGATAATCTCAGTTGTTTAAAGAAATGGTGGTACCGGCGGAACACGCGCTTCACGAGGCCATTCAGGTTTCGCCACTTGTAATATCGAACGATATTAGGAAACAAAAAGTAAGTAGATTCGATATAATACAATTATTTATATTAAACATATTATCTTGATGTACGTGAACTCGTAACCTTTCTTATATGCGCAAACGATGAGATTGATGAAAAACCATGGTGATAAATAGGTCTCGACAAATCTTTAGGATGACGACGACGACGACGATGATTATTATTATTATTGCGTGAATATTGGTTACTTATCATGAAATATATATATATATATTTATATCATATTTAATAGAGTTTATACGAAGTTAGCACACGATGTTCATCGAAGAATGAAGCGATCGTGGTTCTTAACCCTCCGACCTTCTTATTAAGAGCTTGCCAACTCGAAACGATCTTATATGATAGCAAACGATGTTAATTCGACGTCAATTGGGGTATAAATTACTTTATTTTAAATCCTTTGGATAGATCTATTAACGCTCGTGTAACGTAGAGCTTTCATTACATGTCCTGAGGATAACAAACTGTTAAATATCTTTCTTTTTTCCTAACTGTATACGCCAAGTATAATTTATATTTCTTAGATTTAATGTCTATTTGAATTATATTCGATTGAATAATATTATATATTTTATATAACCACAAACGAAAAATTACAAGTTCAAATAGTTTATCTTATACGATTACGATTGCGATATTTATCATTTTCTTTATAATGATTATGGTCCTCGGTTATTTAACGACGTTATGAAAGCTTAAAGCGGTTTAAATTGGATTATAAATTATTGTTGTTGTTTCTAGGAGTAAGGATTTCTTATCTTGCCCTCAAAGAATCATAGGGTTATCATAATAAAATTCTCAACTCTTTTTGATATCCTAATATTCACAATTTATTAAATATAAGATAACACGGAAATTGCAAGACATTCGAGATTAAGTAAACTGTAGACACGTGTTAAATAAAAATTATAGAAATACTAGGAATTATTATCTATCTCGCGTATTTTTTTCTTTTTTTTTTTTTTTAATCGTTATCTTAATCTTCCCTTATTAAAGGGATGTTATTAAGAAAACAATATAACAATTACGATAGTTATATTATTTATTGGCAAGCAATAAATGATAAGTAGATTTTGGTTTGATTTTTGTTTCTTTTTTTGATGGAAAAGTCGTATCTTTTATTTCTTTCATGTTTCTTTCACATCAGAAGAGAAGCCGATGCGGCGATATAACCGGTTTACTTTCACAGAGGTGATACGCTCGTATCACGGAGTCGTATAACAACTGTTTTTTTTATCTTACCCAGTGTTTGTGCACCCTATAGATATATAGATAGAGAATGAAATGATTGTTTTTGACGATGAAACCAATTTTATTTTATTATGACTTTTGATAATATAATATATTACCGATCTACACAAGACTAGATGAACAACAATTAACACGAGTTTACAGTTACTTCCGGTTTACCCATTAGAATCCCATTAGATAATACGTAACGCGTAACAAAGTAAACAATAGCATCCTTAATACGAACGCGAACACGTAGTAGTGCTATCACGATGCATAGTAGGTTTGCTAAGGCCTCGAAAGATTTATAGAACGAGGAAAATATTCCTAGTAAATCCTTCGCATAACGATTCCTCATTATGATTTCTAATAATACTTTTAGTAATTTCCAAATGCTTTCTTCTCGATTGATATCATCTCTCGCTCTCCCTTTTCTCTTGTTTGATCGTACATACTTCAAGGAAATGTTTTTTTTTTAGATTGAAAATCGATTAGCACCAATGCGTTTTTCCTCAACGACTGTTAAAAAGATTCAAGATACATTTGTCTCAGAAATGAACAAAGGTATCCATCAAGAACCGTCATCCTTACAGATGGAAAACACTTACGTACCGGAACTCGTTAATGGAACAGGTACATATTTTTTTTACAAATATTTGTATAAAAACATAACAAGCCCCAACTTATGTTGTGTCCTTCATTTGCCGTGGAGATTAATTAATTTATGTAATATTATTTTCAGAGGCGGGACTTTTTTTAGCGCTAGATCTTGGAGGAACTAATTTTCGAATTCTTTTATTGGAATTGAAGAATGGCGCAGTTGTTAGGGAGGAAGTGAAAAATTATCACATCGGATCTGAATTAAGGGTTGGCCCGGGTCTTCGTCTGTTCGATTATTTAGCCGAATGCGTCAGTGATTTCGTTATTGGCCAGGGTCTTCAGAATGTCGAAGTTCCTTTAGGTAAATTAAATTCTATTATTCGTCCATTGTGAAAGTTTCGTAAATGATTTCCATCGTTATTATACAATTATATTTTAATAGTCGTTACAAAAGTATTTGTTTGGTATATACAGCATGTAATTTGTAATTATCCATTTTTACGACAATGAATATTAATTCCACATTACGTAATTTAATTAATCTCATTAAATATTCGTTTTCAATTTAGGATTTACATTTTCGTTTCCAATGGTTCAACACTCTCTCGATGTTGGAATTTTGGTGACATGGACTAAGAGTTTCAATTGTCCAGACGTTGTGAATAAGGACGCAGTTCAATTACTCCGAGATGCACTTGCTCGTCGAGGTGATACCAAAGTAAGAGTCGTAGCAGTGTTGAATGATACCACAGGAACTCTCATACAAGGAGCCACGTTAGATCCCAATACAGCTATTGGGCTCATCCTGGGTACAGGTAGCAATGCTTGCTACCTTGAACGAGCTGACAGGGTCGAACATTGGGAACCAGAAAGACATGGAGAAAGAGAAGTTAGTATTCATTAATAAACATATTTTTGTAAATATACTGATTTGATTTTTATTTGTTAGGTCGTGATAGATATCGAATGGGGTGCCTTCGGTGATAACGGTGTTTTAGACTTTATTAAAACAGACTTCGATCGCGAGAATGACGCAAATTCGCTTCTCGTAAATTCGTTTACGTAAGTCCCGGTATTATTATACAATCATTATTTGACATTTAATAATATATCATAAAAAACACATCCTGCTAGATGTTCGTACGAAACTAAAAAGATATTCTTAAATATCCTAGATTTGAAAAATATATCGGTGGAAAGTATCTCGGTGAAATAGTACGTATCGTGCTCGCTAAATTCGCAAAAGAAGGACTTATATTTGTAGATCAAGATCCAGCGCGTTCTTTCTTCATACCAGGAACGCTTACCTCAGATTTGGTATCATATATTGAACAGTAAGTATTAATAATAAATTAAAATAAATATGATCTTTTTAAATTCTAATTATTTGAATAATTATTCGATCTGCAGAGACACCGTAGATGGCAGTACCGATAATACAAAAGAAGTTCTAGCAAAATATGATATCATTCCAACGGAAGATGACATAAACGTAGTACAATACGTGTGCGAAGTTGTTTCTAATCGTGCTGCTCTTCTCGTTTCTATATGTAAGCTGATAATTATTAATATCTGTTAGTATTAATAATAGAAAGAGATGTCTAAAATTATTGGGCTTTTTTGCGTAGGTCTTGCGGCGTTGTTGGAACGAATTGATAAAAAGGATGTGACGATTGCGATCGATGGATCTCTGTATAAACATCATCCTCGATTCGAAAGTTGGATGAATCAATACATTGCTTTGCTTGTCCCTAGTCGTAAGGTATGCTCCGATTGATTAATTATGCTCGATCATTTGAATCTTTCCACATCTTTTATATTTATTTTCCTTTATTCTCACACATCTTTTTCTTCTTAGTTCAAATTGATTCACGTTGAGGATGGGAGTGGAAAGGGTGCAGCGCTTGTTTCCGCGATCGCGCAGAGGATTAAAAAAAGATTAACGTAATTATTATCGACGGAGAAGTGACTAATATTCGCTACTTCGTTAATACGTAATATTATATCAGTAGTGCAAGCATTCCATGGCAGGACAATTTCCTGGTTGTGTTAAAAAAAAAAAGGGTAATAGTCAAAATGATATAACGTTAACTATACTTTCATTAAAGTTGTTGCATTTACCATCTTTAACCACGTTAAGTATCATCTTTAGGATTTTCGTTAGAAGACATTGTCGTTCCCTAAATCTTCGGAAAGAAACTTTCTCTCTCATCGGCAATTTCGATTCGATAAAAATATATATATATATATATACACGAGTTTTAATCTCTTTTGTAAATACATTTTCCATAATCAACGTAGAGTGAGTTATATAGAAGGGTTCGTTTTCTTTTACAAGGAAAAACCTTACTTTACTATAAAAATGTGTAGTACAAATCGATGAAACGTTTGTAAATTATAATCAATTCGTTGGAAACATAATTCCGTGATATAAATATATAAATAGATAGGGAAAAGGAGGATAAGTAACATAATTATTCGATTAAGAATAAATGTATACAGAAATTGAATGAATATGCAATGAAAAAGTTTCATCAAAATTTTTGTGATAGTAGATGCACAAATAATAATAATAATAATAATAATAATACTACTATTACTACTATTACTACTAATAATACAAATAATAATATGTAAGAATTTGACACTCGAATCGGCTGTTAGAGAAAACATTAAAGAAAGTTTCAACGAAGATCTGTTGTTATATCTATATTAGTAAAAATTAAAAATAAAAAAAAAAAAAATTAAAAAAAGAGAAAAGAATAAAGAGAAGGCGAATGTTTATAAAATCTATTGTTACGAGTATCCTGTGATTGTATACACCCCATATAAAATTGTATACGATTGTTACAATAAAAAAGAAAAAAGAACACAAAGAGAACAAAAATCTTATTCTGTAAAGATAGTAGAGAGTAAAGATTACAAATTTACAAAAAATGTGTTGTAAGAGGTGATTACAAAGTGGGTGGCGGGAAAATTGAAAATAAATCGATCAGTAGAATCCTGTTGGTGAATAGAAGAAGAAGAAGAAGAAGTAGAAGAAGGTTCGAATAACGAGAGGCGTTTCTCGTTTGTAACTCGTCGATAGGCCTATCGATCCTGTTGCTAGGCGGTAGGACGGGAGGGCGCGAGTATCTTAGTTAAATTCTAAGATTAGCCGTCAGATGTCGTTGTGATGGCGCGCGGCTCGCTCGCGGAGTGACAGCTCGGCGAGAACTGTCGGAGCGCGTTTACGCGGCCGTTTCTCTTGGAAATAAGGATACGACCGGTCCCCCCGAAATCGGTTAAATTTAAACGCGTAAACGGGCTGACGTTAACGATAATCTCTCGTTTAAGGAAGTACGATAATAGTCTACTTTGAAAATCGAGAGATCTCGTAGGTAACGGTGGGCGTGCACGCAGGAGAGAACGGCTCGCCGGCTCGGTCAGTCTACTGGAAGATTCCATTGTGTGAGAGTGGGCTTTGAAAAAGTTTCGACTGGAAGGAGCTACGTTGCTTTTCGCGCCTTTTGAACACGTACATCTGTTCGGATCTATCAGAAAGAAGAAAAAACCGAGGTATCCATGTCTTCTTCATTATTTCATTAGGTTTTTTTTTTTGTACTTGTTAGGACGACTCACTAGAGCGGTATCAAGAATGAGGAGCGCGCGTGAGGGAGAGAGAGAGAGTGTATGTGTCAGAGAGAGAGAGCAGAAGAAAGAAAAAAAGAAATAAAGAAAGAAAGAGAGAGAGCGAATGAATAAGCAAATGTGTGAGAGAGAGAGTTAGATAGAAATTGATAGAGAATCGAAACAAGGAGTTACCAAGGATAAGAAGGCAATAATGCAGTAATAGTAGTAGAATAGCAATAGTAGAAGAAATAATGCATTAATGGTTGGTACTGCTAATGTCAGTGACGACAACGATGATAGTGTAGTAAAATGGTGAGAATAGTGATGATGTTGGTGGTCGATGGTTGTGTGTTGGTAGTGGTACGAAGCGGGTTTGAGGTTACGCCGGTGATCCTCGCGTTCAGCTGAGCTCTCAGCTGACGGCCGGCCGTTCCAAGACCGGCATTGCATGTCCTTCTTGTTGTCCCTGCATTTCCTGGACAGGTTCTATCTTTCGAATCTTCTTTCTCACTTTATCTCTTTATCTCTCTCTCTCTCTCTCTCTCTCTCTCTCTCTCTCTCTCTCTCTCCTTTGAGTAGAATAAACCAAAAGCGAGAGATCGAGCTATTAATCCTAATAAGCTAACTTTATACCTTATCTTCTATTTCCTTTAAATTACATATCTCTTCCTCATCCAGCAAGTTGCTTTTAAAAAAGTAGGTTGAAAGGAGAATAGAGAACCTGGGGTGCGCAAAAAGTGGACGATCGAGTCGCGATGCGTCTCGAGTACGTCTCGAGAGAAGAGGAGTACTGCATTTCGAAGAATCCGAATAAAGAGAGAAACTAAAGAAATAAAAAAAAAAAAAAAAAAGAAAAGGAAAGGAAAGGAAATAGATTAGTAAAGATATCGATAAAAGGGAAGTAGAGTTTCTAAAGCGTTTAAAGACGAAATAACGAAATAGAGGATGGTGTAGAGGAGGTTGAGGAGGAGGAGGAGAAGGGTTTAACCGTTATCGTTTTGCAAATTGACTCTGTTTCCCGCGAAGCATCGTCGAGGTCACCGCGCCCGGCTGCAGCTGAGCTCTCAGCTGACGAGCGGAGGCTGCGACCGGTTCGCCATATTCCTTCCTTTTTTTAAAGGCCACCCCCTCTCTACACCGCCTTTAAATCGCCTTTCACGTGGTCCGCGATCTTCCTCCTTCTCCACCACCCCTTCCTCCTCCTTTTCCTCCTTCTCCTCCTCCTCCTCAGTCATCCTCCTCTTATCTTCTTGATTCTCGGCCCTTACGTTTCATCCTAGAAAATCTTATTGTTCATCGTCGTTGTCACGTTGTTCGTTTTGTCGTGTCGTTTTCGTACGTGTCTGTATGTGTGTGTGTGTGTGTCGTACGAATCCGAGGACAGCCGACTCCGTGAGCAGATCCAGTTCCGAAGCGTTTCTTTGTCGGCAGATCTACGACACAAGTCGCCGATACAAAGGCGTAAACTTGATTTTTCCTTCTACTTTGATGGAAAAGGTAATATTATTATGTGGTTAGAAATTACACGCGCGTACAGACACACGTACACGCACGAAAGAAAAAAAAAAGAAAAGAAAAAAGAAAAAAACACGATATACACGTATATCGATATTATTTATCATCATACGCCTTTCTTTTTAATTATTTTTAAAGCTACCTTCAAGGTGTTCATGGATATCGACTCGATATCAGCTTGTATAGGCAAATGAATATGAAGAAGGAGAAAGTATAATATTACTTTTTTGTTTTTTTAATTTATCCGAATAGAGTCACGAATCTGTGTTTTGTAATGGGGGACTTATCAAACTAATCGGCAAGGATTACATTTTTCTTATAACATTCTCGGTAATTTTATGAGTAGAGTAGGATATTTTTGTTTTGTAAAATATATCTTTATTGTAAGCGAGAAAGATTAAACCAGACTTTGTAATGTGCATAAAAGTATACAAAAGAAAAGAAAATGAAAGTTTCGAATAATAATTACGAAAACAATTTTACGCTCAAACGGAACTTTTTATATTTTTCATTATTGTTTGTATTTATTATAATATATCAATGTTGTAATAATTTCTATGATACGCGCAATATAACTTTGGAAAATATATTAAAAAAAGAAAAAATATAAAATCGTACGGATTATGTTGTAAGGAAAATATAATCTGCGCCGATATTTTAATTCAGCAGGGTATATGCATGCACACGTACACATGTACACATGCAATAATTGGTTTAGATGAAACAATCCGAGACAATATAGATCCGATATCGATGAGATGAGTAAAAGAAAGATGTTATTTAAATTACGTAACGCGTGATCCCACTTTTCAGCCATTCTACGGGCACGATCTTCCGCTCGAGCGATCGTGGCGATCGACAAAGCGTAATAATCGGCTAGAATGTATGCAATTAGCGAGAACTGCGTGCGTAATCCGTCTAAAACACAAAGGCTAGCTTACCATCCGATTCGGACGAGCAACCGCTAACGAAATCCGCTGATAACCGGCTGTCCTCCTCCTCCATCTCCTCCTCCTCCTCCTCCTCGTCGTTGTCCACCTCGTCCACCTCGTCTATCCTAAGTAATAATTAGTTGCTAGACAACATCGCGTGATTTCGAATTAAATTGAATCGTCGTACGTAATCGATCCAAATAATCTTTACCTGGAAGGATCGAATAATAAATAATTGTAGGAAAATATCTTACGCATATCTAAAAAAAAAAGAAGAAAAAAAAAATACTTGAAGGCAACCGACGGTGGAATTGCGGTAAACACCATGGAAAATTAACGCCGTCCAGTAAGAAAGGAGCTCTGGTGCATTCGATGTTAACGGCATCTTTTTATATACTTAACTTCTTTTAAACGTTTCTTGTTAAATTACATAAAAATGCAACGAATTGTTGTTACATGATGTATGTGCATACGTGGAGGAGGAAAAAAACAAATCAACTATGACTGTCCTCTTGTATCCTCCATTTTCGTGTTAACAAATTTCACATAATACTTTTACGAATATCTACGAATACGTTATACACGTATATAGTTATAATATTAATTAATCGTTTAATAATATCTACACGCGAAATGAAAGAATAATTATTTTTTTGGGGGTGGGAAGGATGAAGGATTAATCTAAACTAAATTAAATTCGATCATTCGCATAACATAGCATAGCATAGCATAGCATAGCATAGTACAGCATAGGATCGAGTACTAGCGTAGTAATAAAACGTATCGAGAGATAAATTGGAGCAGGCTGACGAGGAGGCCTAAGAATAATCAGAGAGTGCAAGGGAGGTCAAAAGCTAAAACTCGCGCTTATTCGTTCGCTCGTTCGTTTTCACGCGAAAACATGGCACCTGGGCTTAGCCTGAGTCTTTAAAAGTGATGTGGAGTAAACGTTGAGAATAAGACGCGCGTATCCATCCAGCAGGAGTGTGTTAAAAGCTTGCTAGAAAACATACGTTTGGATCTTAGCCAATGAGGAGTTGCTCATCGAGGTCGACTTTAGCTGAGCGTAGTAGACAGCATGGCGCATCTTACAAACGACACGTCTTCGTTCTTCTTAGATATCGTCATATTCAAACCAATCGAACGAAATCTAATTTTTCATCTGTAGAAAAAATACTACGTGAAATATTCACGCGTTGTGAATATCATTGAACGTGTTTTTCTTTTTTGTTTTTTTTTTTTGGAATTTCAAATGAAAAAGTATCATCTCTGATGTTGCATTTTATTAAAGATTATTATTTCAATCCCCGTCATATATTAGTTAAACGGAGAGTTAGTGTTGGCAAAGTATTCTTCTTTTCTTATCGTTTAGAATGTTTAGTTTATAATAAAACAACGATCCGAGAGAATTGTATGGTAAGAATTATAGCTCGTAAAAATAAGTAGAAGTACTTAACGTTAATCTAGTTTAGGATACTTTACGAGGATCGAAAACGTTATTCTTTTTTAATATTTTCAAATTTATCGTTTTAGGAAAAAATAGGAACGATATTCGCATATTTTTACATACGTAAATTTGTATTCTATTTATCAAGCTTAAGGATCGATATATATATATCGATCGATCGTTTATTCCTCGAACACGAGATGGTGGGCCTTTTATTCTTTGAGCTCGCGTTACACGATTTTACACACAATAAGCGTGGATGCATTGTAGGCGAATAAGCGTAATAAGAACGGTACAAGCCATTTAAACGAGAATTTCTTTTTATCGAGCCGTGGGATCGAGACTTTATTACTTGGAAGATTCACGTATGCCCCGTTAGAAAAGATGGAGAAACTTAAGTGAAGAGAAAAGGGTTGCGTTGTCTCGCAATGAGGCTCTTTCTTCATTTTCTAATGCGAATTTGTTTTTTTGCTGACGTTTCGCAGAAAGGAGTGGTTATAGTATTATATATATATACATCTCTTTCTCTCTCTCTTTTTCTTTTTCTCTTTGTCGATGATTTACATGAGATCTTGGCGAGTGCTCTCGCGATGCAATCGATATGCACACGTGCACGCAAAGTATATACGTGAGTAAGTAGCTAAGGCTTATCGGAAGAAAAACGTCCCACTGAAAGATAAGTTTTATTTATCGTCATCTTCTGATAATTGATAAACTAAATAGAAGGATTAATTTTCGTTATTTATTGTCTTAAATATATATATATGTAGTAAAAAAGAAAAAAAAGAAAAAAAAATTCTTCTTTGATATTAGAAAGCAAGGATAAAATTGGTACGTTACTACGATAGTCCGCCGATAAATCTGATTTAGAGTTTTAACAGCAATTTTAACAAGAAGTCACGATCATTGGAACGTCAAGCGACGGTAGGTAACGTTAATGCGAGGATTCGTTAAAATTCATGGAGAGTGCAAATTAACCGTGATGCGTACGACCAGGTGTCCCCATAAACGAGCTCTCCCTGGGAGGATTCGATAAAGAACGTTCTCTCTACGTGACTTAACCAACCATACATACTACTGTGTTCTCTTCTATTATCTTCTATTAACATTACTGTTTTATGGTATAAATTTGCGAGAAATAAAGGTAAACGTGACAACAGACAATTAATCGTACGCATTTACGCATTTACGTTTAGTTATTAACTAACGACTTTTCATAGGACACGCGTAAAAAATATATATGTTACGTATTAATTTATCTCTCTTGATTCCGTTCCTACCGTATTTTACGACATTTTAACGATCGAACGGCCAAAGTAGTTTGCCATACCCTAACGACTTGCCTCCTACACGACGTTTATCTTACTATTCGTCTTTCGAATCCTTATTATACAACTTTTCTTAAGTAATTACTAAAAGACCTCGGAGATATTAACAACGATATTTTACTTACGAAATCAAATTTATCGTTCGATCCTTGTTATAGCTAATAAAAAAAAACAAAGTAATTTAAATGTAGTAAATCTTTCGATAAACTAGTATATGCATACTATGTAAATATATATATATATATATAATATATACGTAAAAAATAATTAATTTTAATCGGTAATTTTCGTGTTAAAACAATGCCACGCGTTAACGATCAATTTGAAAAGAGAAAAATTACCTATCCAACGTAATGTCTATTGTTATTCCAACAGAACTGAAGAAGAAAATCGTTCGATCTCTCTTTTTCATTAGAAAGGAGGAGGAGCTGTGGAAAACAAGGCTATTCTCCTTCGGTCTCTATATTTCTCTTTCTCTCTCTCTCTCTCTCTCTCTATCGGTATACCGTGTTCACGAGCCATGAAGGCACTCCCAATGGTGGGGGATCTCGTTTGTTTTTTTATTTAATCCTCCTTGGAGCGTTCGTTACGATTTACCTAAGAGATATACGCAAACGATAAAAATCTTCTAAGCATTAAAGCTTTATTAAAGGCCTCTTCTGCTCGAATCAACGGTGGCGGGGATCTTGCGAGAAGAACAATAGGTGAGAACGCGATGAAAAAACGCAATAGAAAGAAAAAGAGAGAGAGAGACTGACTCTGACTAAAGGGGAGAAAGGAAGGTAATGGTGATGGTGGTTTAGGGGGGAGGTGGGACACCTTCGAAGAAGGTGAACTCGAGTCGCGCGGATTTCTCTCCTTGGCAATCAGGCTCGTATTCCGCGTGTCTCCCTGAACGTGCCTATCTCGAGCAACTACCAGCTAGTATATAGTATATCCTATCTGTCTCCTCCCCCTCCTCCCACTCCCACTCTCTGCGACCGCCATTACGCTATTATCTGTCTCTGGGTCGTTATATCGCTGTTAAAAGAGCCGACGTCACATTAAACGTACGATCAAAGAGTTACCGGTCTTAGGAGTTTTAAGTACCCATGGGTGGTAGGAGTAGTAGTAGTTGCTGGTGCCGTGCATACTCTCTCTCTCTCTCTCTTTTTTTCTCTCTTTCTTTCTGAAAGATCGCGACTCGTGGCTTACACTCTAAACTCCAACTAAGAAACGTTAACGTGCTATGAATATTAACAGAACATACGATACATATATATACATACATACATCTTCTCTCACAGTGTCGACTACTTTCGCATCACGATATCGCATCTTTTAACGGGAACGCTGCTGGAGGATCTCTCCTTAGTGATTTTCAAATCACTTTGACGTTACGTACGGTCGAACGATGTTCATCCCGATGAAAAAGAGAGAGAGAGAGAGAGAAAGAGAGCACGGTCGTCGTTCGCGTGCAGAAAATCGTATACGATAACCCTCTTCCCCTCTGCTCAACGTTAACCAACAATAATATATGTATACCTCGGTGTTATGCGCTTGTCTTCTTCCGACAAGTGACAGGACGACGTGGTGCTTTGTTCAAAGTATCGAAGCGTTAATAACGGAAATTTTCTCTTTTGGTGTCTTATTACGATTGGGGAGGATGAGATCGAGAGGAGTAGTAATACCGTAATACTACTTTTTCTTTGGTTAGCTCGAATTAGTTTTTTTTTGTTTATAGATATGGTGAAAATTTGTTCTCGCGTGTTCCAAGCTCATAAGCGTGGACGAATAACGCGTGGTGTGTGTATATGTGTGTGTGCATTAAAATTGAGCTTTTCGTTTAGGAAGAGGAGAAACGTTATCATCGTAGTCCGATCGATTTGCATTCGGTTCGATGCGTACTTTACGGACCGTGCACAACGTCCAACTATTTTCTAGCGTTCTTTTTATTCTTTTTCTTCTTTTTCTTCGTCTATTATCAAAGTCTCTTAAACAATCCCCCTACCATTCCTTTCGTTTAATTTAATTACGGAGAAAGGGTGAGCAAGCAAGCAAGCCCTTTGGCATCTTCTCGGAAAGCAACAGCTTTATCTTATCGGGCACCACCGATGTTCGACTAAACGAAGAGGACGACGCATATTGGGAATGCGAGCCAACGCGTTCAAGCGGTAGCACGTTGCTGCATTAATAATTCATACAGAAGCATCGGCTCCTCCTGAACGTGAACGGTGGAAAGGGTTTAGTCTTTCGATTATAAATATTTAGAATAACCGAGAGAAAAGAAGAACCCTTTACGGTTACTTCGTTCCTTTTTGTTTCCCTTCTCTTTTCGATTTTATCCCCTTTTTTATTTTTTATTTTTTACTAGCCTAATATCGCAAAGTTAATGTATGCATGTATCTATTGTACTTATCTACTACACATGCTTATGTTATAGATCATCCCATCTCCCTCTCCTTCTCTCTGTCCAACATCAGTGAATACTTTTTCGATTAAGCTTTAGGATGATATAATATAAAATAAAATAATTTTATCTTACGGGGAGAGAGAGAGGATTAAATTTGTTTGAGATATTTTTGGTTATTTGATTCGTTGTGTGAGAATAGAAAATGAATTAGGAAATTTTGTGAACAATCGTTGGTCGTCTATCGATCGTGTTTTTTTAACATTAAAGTATAAAAAAGAAACTAGTTTTTCTTATAGATATATACGTAGATTCCTTTTCCGGTTAATAAGTTTGAAAACGAAAATATAAAACAAATAATTTTATCCTGAAAAAAAAAAGTAAATTCGTTGGAAAAATTATAACGATAATACGATTAACTGCGAAAAATAAAAAAAATTCAATAAAATGTATTAGTAAAAAAAAACACACGCTGATTATTCGGTTGTTTCATTGATCCTGTTTTTTTTATAATGAAAATATTAAAAAAGACGAATTTATTTGATAAAAAAATAAATTTGTTCGAGCACGCGTTACCACGTCTACTCTCTGCAAGAGTACGATCGAAAATAACTTTAGGAAACAATAGTCACCGACCTTTTTCAAGATCGAACTACATATGTGTACAACGTGTTTATCCCTATTTCTATACGCGTGTATACTTTTTCTTCGACATGTAAACAGTCGAGACAGTTACAGTTTGGCTTTTCTATTGTAAGCACGTCGATTGCGAAGATTATCTGGTAAGAATATTATTCTCGTTTTAATATTTTAAAATATTATTTTTTTCAATTAATTATTTATAATTATTAATTAATTATTATTCATTATTATCGTTCCTTCGTCAAATTATGTATATTTTTTTTGTTCTCAACGTTTATCTATTAATTCGTTATTAAATCAAAAAATGAATTTTTCATAAACAGTTGACTTTATTTCATATTTTTAACTAATTGTTTTTTTATTATGTGCGTTTCTTTAACGAAGTATTATTCGAATTCTCATCGTCGTTGACGATTACAGATAGACAAAAATGTGTTGCGGCAAAACGGCTGATTAATTGTCACAACAAGTTTATTAATATTTTAACAAGTCTATAATTACAATTCATTGTTTTTTTTTTTTAATTATTTAGACATTTTGAATCAGATAATAAGTTGAATCTGATCTAAACCAGAGCTGTCCAACTGGCGACATATTTTTTGTTTGACCAGCGAAGTAAATCATGTTTTTAAAATACAAATTTAAATAAACATCAATACCAAATTATAAATTAATAATGAAAATGAAAAAAAGAATACTGAAACGTATTTTTATATAGAAAACTTATAACAATTTAAACTTGCATATGCATTTATTTTGGATGTAACATTAATTGACTTTTGTGATCATCAATCCTTTCTTTAATTTCCCAAAATGTGTAGCAAAAGAAAATAATATCCTACGAATATAATAAGAACAGTTCTACAAAACGTGTTGTTATAGATTATATTATTTTCCCTACTCTTAGAGAAAGTATGACGAATCATAACATAGATAGTTGTTTCTTTTAACTTCCGTTATTCTATCGATCAATAAATATTCGCTAGTTCGTTTGTTCGATTTTTTTAAAATTCGAGTTAAAAATAATAGAAGAAGAAGAAGAAGAAAAAAAAGGTGGTGTTTTGCAAAGGTCGTGGCCGGTCGATTCGAGAAAACGAATTGGCTCGGGTCGATGAAACAAACGATGTTTCTCTCTTCTCTCCTCTCTTTTTTCTCTCTTGTTTAGTATAGTAGCGTGTTGCTGCAGCTACCACACTAACTCGCAAGCCTCGGACACAATCCAAGTGGAGGACATCGAACTCGCGGCTACGTGTTTTGCGAAAAAAAGACGCGTATCACTTAGGAGACGAAAGCCAACGAACGAACGTACGAACCTACGAACGATCGAACGATCGAGTTAGCTTTTTCCTTTCATGGAAACCCCGAGAAACTTCGAGGAGGATTATCATTGAAACAACACCGACTAACATTTTCACGTTTACATAATAGGAAAGTCTCGTGTACCGGCACGCGTGAACGTCTTATTTACGCAACTTGCATAGAAATTTGCTACGATTTTTTTTTTTTTATATTGATCTTTCTCAACTCTAAGAATTCTTTTTAATCCTAATTGTTTTGTCTTAATATTTTATTTTTTTCTCCTCCCTTCCTTTAAAAAAATACAATCATACTAACAAAATTACGCGATAATAAATTTTAAGTCGAATTAATCGTAAATCGTGTGATACAATTAATAATCATCGATCCATATAGATATATCATCATATATACACACACGTATCAATTATTTTACATTCTCGCATACTCGTCACATTTCTACATGTATGATTTGTATTAAATATTTAAGTATCAAATGTTCTATTATAAATCGTTTATTTTTAATTAGATAAAACGTATATTTCATGTTTTAAAAATTGAATATCTGATTATCATCGGTCAAAATGTTTACCTACGGTTAATGATAAAATCAAGAACTGCGTAAGTCGTGGAGGGGAGAGGGATTACTGTATAAAAAGAGAGAGAAAGAGAGAGAGAGAGAGAGAAATTGAAGAGAAAAGGATAGAAAAACGCTTGATCTGATTCGAGTTCGTAGTCGGCAGAGCGTGACGAGTCGAACGTGAACTCGCTTATTCCGTAACCTTAATAACCTTGACCTAGGTTCTCGGTGTCTCGAGGGAGAGAAGAGGGTGAGTGTGGGTGGGTGGGATTGGTGAGAAAGGGTAGAGGAGGATCCATCAATCAGAGAAAAAGACCGGCGGGTACTATACGATATTATATCGATCGATTGCGCAATCCCTGCGACGGAACGACTATTTTTATTTTCATTCCGTGTTACGATACTTATACGATTCGTTACTTTGTCATCGACTTTTTTTATAATATTCTTTTTTTTTTTTTCTCCTATACGTTTGGTATATAATTATCGAATAGAAGAACTTATTACTTTCTCATTTATACATATATATTATATTTCGATTATTTATTTATTTATTACAGATTTATTATAGAGTTTTGTTTTTTTTTAAAGAAAGTTTGTAGGTATAGGCTTTTGTATGTATGTATCTATCGTATATCTTCGAGTAGATCATAGAGAGAGAGAGAGGATTTCGTTGGCCTGGAACTTGGCTGGCTTCGACTTGAGAAAGTAGGTCAAGTTCGTAGGAGTGCATCTTCCTTCGTCGAATACTACTTTCCACGTAAATCGTTGAGCGAGCTTGGATACACCCCGGATTGACAGTACTTTGAGGGCTTGACTTAGAATATTTTCTAGTTAACCCCTTTCGGTAGGTTGCATTTTCTGAACGAGTCTTGAATGTGTACGAGTTTGTGGAGTACTATTCTATCTCTATTTTATTCTCTCTCTCTCTTTCTCTTTTTATCATTCTACTTCTCGTAGTATATTTTACTGATATTTAAAATATAGATTTATATACGACAATACAAGCTAAAAGTTTTGATAAAAGATGGTATGAAAGAAAAAGATATCCGTAAAGGATATCACACAAAATATCGACCGTTGTTATTAAAGTATACAAAGGTTTACATACTACGACTACGACTATGACTACGACTACAAAGATGACGAGAAGGAGTAGGTATATAAACGTAAATGAAGAAGGATAAGAAGAATGTTTTTAGGAAACGTTGAGGGAAATTAATTAGCGAGAAACTCATCTACGCTGACACGTGCGCTTTTCTCCGCAAAATTATTACGTATTTTCTCGTCCGAGGGAGAAAGATTCCTGACCTGGAAAGTGGCTCGACTCGGAAGAACGAGTAAATTAACCGTAAGCTTTCCGATTCCTACGGTCCCAGAGTTGTCAGGCGATCGTTATTCCTTCTTTCACGTACTTACTTACTTATTTACTTATTTATACTTACTTATATACATAGAGATAGATACGTTTCGTGTTACGAGTTAAAAGAAAAGAAAAATAATATATCCCGCAAAGTATTTTAATGTATCATCGTCATTGTCATGATTTTTCGTAACTCGCGTATTGCTCTTTCATTTTTTTTCTTTTTTTCTTTTTTCCCCGATTAAAAGTCTCATGTTATTATTTCTTAATCAAATATTTCCCCGACACCCCTCTCCCTTCTACCCCCCGAAATGTCGAATTTATCGTTCGCAGTTATAAGTTTGAATGCGACGTCACGCACGAGATCGCAATAAATTAAAGTAAACTTTGCGTGAGTGTTTTGTCTTACCCTTCTTCTTCTTCTTCTTCTTCTTCTCTTGTTGTGTTGCGATTACGTTATTTCGCGTTGCGTGTCCATTGTCGTAAATTTATTTCTTTACTACCTCGGGACTTCTCTGCTCCTTCGTATCGATGCCTTTTTTTTCTTTTCGTTATTTCTTATTTTTTTTTTTCCGTTTTATTTCAACATTCGCACGCACGAAGTGTCACGATACATTGTCGTTTTCTTTACCACGTATGTATTAATGTATGTATGTATGCATGGATGTAGCTGTACACCCAATTATTACAGTTCGACGATTCTCTCTCCTCCTCATTTCGAATTGTAAATAATAATATGCTGAATTAAGAGAAATGCGATAGTTAACGAACTGATATATATACGTAATCGGCTTTGTGACTTTGTAAGATTGCATAACAACAGTAAGAATAAAAATAAATTAAATGCTGTCTCCTACTGTTGGTATATATCTCTTCTTCAAAACACAGATGCAATAGTTTCCATTCGAATTCATATATCCATAAACGAACGTTCCATTTCAATTTGGTTCATTATCAATTTACCTACATAATATAACGATCAATCGAATTATACTTATTCGAATGAATTGCGTAACGTTCGATGAGAACGATAAAATCGATGTTAGATGTGTATGGTGTACCGTGCAATTTTTTTCTTCTGGATAAATGTTGTTACCACTGTATACAGGTGTGTATACGTTACCTCATCGATATATTTTGGAGATTATCTACCTTTTTCCTGTTTTATTTTTCGTGTTGAACGTTGTAACGATGCTTAATCTCGTTTCGAATCGTTTCTTCTTTTTTAATCATTCATTTTAATCGATTGACCTTGCATTTTTTTGTTTTCTTTTATTTTTAGGCGTCAAATGGATTAATCAACGCGCAAGCCCAGATCCGATAATTCTCGTGAAAGAAAAATTCTCTAATTCATGAGGACGATCAACAACAACCAACCTTCCCCATTTGACGACGTAACGATGTAAAGAGAAAAATGTAACTCGTCGTTTTGAAGAGAGGAATATTACGCGAGGCGCAAGAAAACAAGAAAAGGAATTAATGCAAGAGAGATAGAGATAGAGAGAGAGAGAGAGAGATACAACAAAATATAAAGAAAAGAAAAAGGTTCGTAAAGACGATCGAAAAAGAAATTTTCGATAGATCGTTTGATTACATTCTCATTTGGGTTGCTTTTTTCAAAATCGATTCGAAATCTTGTTTTCTCGATGTTTATTTTATTTAATTTTTCTTTTTGTTTAGCGAAAAACAAAGTATTCCATCGATCGATACAATTTTTAGAGTAAAAAAAAAAACAAACAAGAGAAAAGCAAGAAAATAAATAATTAAAAGATTTCGTTAAATTTAGCAATATCAATTTTTCCTTTGCAGTGTCGTAGCTGTTTCGTTTTTGGTTTGGAGAAGGAAGGAAGGAAGGAAGGAGGGAGAGAAGGAAGGAGAAGCAAGAAAGTTAAGAAATAGAGAGTAAGAGAAAGAGAGAGAGAGAGAGAGAGAGAGAGAGAGAGAGAGAGAGAGAGAGAGAGAGAGGGTAATATTATTTGGAGAAATTTGAGCCGTCTGGAGTATTCGTCCTTAGATTAAAAGTGTTGGAAGCTCGTTCGATATTCGAGCATATTATTGAAAGATTTGCTTTAGAGAGCAAAAGAGAAAGAATATAAAAGAAAAATTAAAATAATAATAATAATAATAACAATAATAATAATAAGATAATAAAGCAAGATGTATAGCGATCCGAATATTTGTGGTATTGGAGGAGCGTCGACGAAGGGAGACGAGGTAGAACTTGTGAGCAGGTTTTTGGCACCACTTTGCGCGAGGGATGAAACTGCGAGAAACATTGCATTAGCGGCTGCAAGGAGTACCGTCGAGGGATGGTTAGGTGGTGTTGGCAGTCCAAATCAATGGGAGGAAGCTACCGGTGAAATGAAGGACAACAATCACGCATCCGGAAAGTTCAAGGGTCAGGATGGAAGGTTAGTTAAATATTTTAGAAAGAATTTAATTATAATATTTTGAAAGAATTTATAAATGAATAGGTATCTCTCGTAATTGTGAAATTAGATTGCGGTATATGTTTACGATTATATTGTATCTCGTTTTAACCGGTCGATCGATGTATCTATAAATGTAATTTCTTTAGAGCGGATTAGATATCGTAATAATGAAAGAGTACACGTATTCTCTGTGTCGAAAAGGTACGACATGAGCATCGAGCGTTCACCCTCGAAATCCAGTCCGAAGAACGTAAAGGAACAAGCGTCATCTCCGGATACATTTAGAAGCGACTGCTTTTTTCCGCAAAGTGTTACGGAAAATCTTGTTTTTCCGGAAGACGGTGGGACCGAAATTACCGAAAGATATCCCTCGGGTTCGTTCGATTGCGTAGACGGTGGTCGTTTGGGTTCGAACGAAAGTTCGAGCTTTGGCACGCCGATCGAGAGAAGGAAATACATGGGTGGTGGTGGTGCTGTTGTTGTTGGTGGTGGTGGTGGTGGTGGTGATTCCGCGGACGGGAACAGATCGGGTCGTTCCACTTCCTCGGACGAGGGGAAAGGATTCAGGATCGAACAATTGGCTGGCAAGTGTCGCAGGTTCAAGGACACCGGCACCGGTGAGACCCGTTTTGCTTCTAGCTGCGACAACGAGAGAAAGTATTTGATATCATCGTCCAACGAGAGGTTGAACGAGTTCAATCAAGAAGATAGGATACCGAGAACTAAGAATTCTATCAAGGTTAAAGGGGCTAAGCAAAGACAACCGGAGGAAGATGATTTGGATTTAGATACTAGGATCTATGGGAAGAGTCCAAAATTTGACGAGAATCTCGGCAATGCATTTTTCGATCGTAGGAACGTTAATTTCCGTTCGAAGAGTAGCGATCTTCTCGAGCGTAATAGGTATCGTACGGAGGATACCGAAATAATTGGGGGGAGATCCCGCGACAGGGTTGTTTTCAATACTCTCGATGGATTTGATAACGATAACGCTAACGAAATTTATCGGGATAACGAAATTCTCGTTGAGGATGCTAATTTCGAAAATTCGGAAGACGATCTCGACGATGGCAATCGTCCAAATTGGCGAAGATACGAACAACAACAACAACACCAACAACAACAGGAACAGGATTGCCTTAGGAAGAACGAGGAGAGAAAATTTAGTGCTGGTCAGATAAAAAGACCTCTATCGCAAGACGAAGACGTATCGTCGAAGAGCGGCAGAGCCCTAGACAGTCCCGAAGTTACTCCTGGCGATGTCGGTAGGATGCTTAATCTTGGAAATGCTTTAGATGGCCCGAGGCAAACTCAAGCGAACAAATATCTCAGCCTGGTGACGCTTCATCTACCGGTGATACTAAGGCTCAGCGTTAATTGTCCTTTTCAGAACGTCAGGATAAAATGTGCTGAAATACTGGAAATGGTCAAGGTAAGTTTTTGTTATCCAATGTATCATCATCTACCAATCTC
The DNA here is from genome assembly GCF_001313835.1 of Polistes canadensis. NCBI lineage: Eukaryota > Metazoa > Arthropoda > Insecta > Hymenoptera > Vespidae > Polistes > Polistes canadensis. Next base: position 603,645 of record NW_014569572.1, read on the forward strand.
TCTCTCTATCTTTATCTTTCTCTCTCTTTCTCTATCCTACTTTTTAATGAATCGATCGATATTTATATTCTAATTCAACGAACAAATATTCTTCCCAATGCCCAACGAATATTCTCGTGTTTGAAACGGGAAAGCGTGAAAAACGGGACATAGCGGGACGTTATATAAATGGGAGCAGCTTTCCGTAGTTATTTGGGAACACTCTCTCTCGAACTCTGTTCCAAAAATATCTTCCTATTTTGTCGCCAAAACGGCCTACCGGTACAAACCGCGTTCGTCGACGTTTTATTAGCATCGTCAATTGCACTTGAAAAATAAGAACGGAAACGTGAGTCGATAAAAACTTGCACGTACAATTACATATATATATGTGTGTGTGTGTGTGTGTGAATGTATGTAGTATGAAAGAAGAAAAGCTTCGCATAAAAACTCGTAACGGGCGGCTCGAACCCCACGACCCTGAGAGAATAAGGAGTTCTCTTGTTCTTTACCGATTTCAAGCTAGTCTAAATTTTCAAGAAGTCTGTCTATTTGATCTAAAGATTTTTCACGATATATATATATAACTTTCATCTCTGAATTTTTCAACGTCGATTGATCGTTATTTTTTCTTTTTTTTTTTTGTTTACAGGATAGAGGATTACCAGTACCAGAACCGGCCTTCGATGGACCCAGTGCCTTCGTTCCCACTTCCGAGGTAAGTCATTTGCATAATACGCTAATGTAATTATTTTTTTATTTTTTTTTTATTTGTATAACAAAATCTTTTTAATCTTTTTTTTTATTTAAACCAGATTTGCGAGACATTACGATTTAATAACCGAATCGTATAATTTCATACGAGATAAACGTTGAATTATGTAATTTTTTATTAATTTTATTTTTTCTATTAGAAAAGAACAAGAAATACAAAATAAAAGCAATGAAAATGACGTTCGTTAGAAACAAATATAATACAAATTGTGTTAATCCTTGAATGGCACCGATAATCGTTACTCTCTCATGTATTTATTAATAGTTGTACGTGAAAAGGAACCAATGAATGATTGGTTACCGCGCGAACGAGGGAGTGCATAGCATCGTATTTATTTGTCCCCTGGTAACCTTCAATTTAGTTTAATTAAGAACAATTAAGGACTCTCTTGTCCGCGCGAGCTCTCATAACACTTTGAAGTTGCTAATTGTAGGAACCTTTCCGATTGTAACTACGAATCATCTGATTGCATAGTATTTCACTTTTCTTTTTCTTTTACACATTTTCTTTCACACAAATCTTTAGAGAAAATTTTATTACTTGTAATATTATTATATTATATATAATTATATACGATCATTGAATATTATCTGTAAATAAGATAAAAAAAAGCCGATGCATTTCTTTTCAAATAATTAATTTTCCCTTTTTTGTTTGCTTTTCATCAAATCAGTTTTCTCTAATGTCGGTTTAAAATCTCAAAGATTTTTGTTATTACTTTAATAAAAAATTCATTTTTGTGAATATTTGCATATATAAAATGTTTGAATGAGTAGAGAAAAATGTAAACGTTAGTTAGATATATTTTAATTATTTTACAATTAGAGATATCACGGGCGGGGTGTATTATTATTTACTCGGTAGAAAAAAGAGGAAACAAAAAAAATATAAATGCATCCTTGAATTTGCGTTCTAGAGTGCGCCATGTTCCCGCCCATGATTCGAACCATGAACTACGTCGGTAATTCAGTTTTTTCGATTATATAGAGTGAGAAAGTCGTCGTCGTCGTCGTATCTTCAACGACGTCTACTCGTGTACCACATGCGACGATGAAATGTTAGTTTGTAGATTGTACAGATGGCGTGTCGTTCAGTTGCAATCGATTTTATTTAAAAAATTTTTAAATTGTTATTTATAATTATTTGTTTTTCTTTTTTTTTTAATTATCATTACGAATCCTCGATGAGAATAAAAAAGAAAAAGAGACGTATTTTAGGTACACGTTAAAAAATACGAGATAAGAAGAAACATGACAAATAATTGAAATGCAAATTGTTGCAGCGCATTTTATTACTCGAAAGATTTTTTTTTTTTTTTTTTATTAAATTTACTTAACACACATTATGTATGTCGTAAATAAATTACCATAGTCTTTCGTTATTCAATACTTTATTTATGAGATAAACAACGGTGAACAACGTATCGTTCAGATTGGTTTGTACATGCTACCGTTCGTTTTACATAGATTAGTCACTCTTGCGTGCCACGAGTTACAGGAAAAACAGGTTCTTTTAAACGTTTTTTTTTTTATTATTATTATTGTTATTATTATTATTATTTCAAAAAGGTTGGATTATTACTCGTTATCGTAAAAATTGCATACACCGCATGGTCGCATTTAATTGCACTGTTTTTAAAAGAAATTACAATGACTTTCCGCATTTATTTTTGACAAAAAGAAAGAAAGAAAAAAGAAAGAAAGCAGGAAGGAAAATGATAACGTAAAAATTAAAAAAAAAATAACATAAAGGAGATTCGATAGATTTAAATTTAATTTACGTATGAATTTATATCACTATAGATATTCTTTTGAATCTCGCAAATCTGGTTTGAAGATTCGATCTTCGTATTTTTCAACGAGTTTTTAAATAAGTATCGAAAAACTATAATATTTATTGACTGATTATATTATATATTATTCGTATACCGTATTATATATTACTACGTATACCGATTGCGAAAAAGAAGAAGAGAAAATGTATTAAATTTCGTCAACCCATCAAAGTTTTTTTTTGTGTTTTCGTTTTATTTTATTTTTTTTTTTTTTTTTTAAAGAAACTGCTTCGTTATCGGATATATATATATTTTTTTTTTATATCCTCGAGTTGTGGTGATCACTAAACTGTGTCGATTTAATTGCATATGTACGTCGACGTGAAAGAATATCTTCGAGATGGTTAAACAAAAAAAAAAGGTAAGTAAATATAATATATATACATATATTATTTATATTAAATTACACACATATATGTCTGTAAATACCTCATATCGTGACGTTTAATTAAATCTATTATTTTTCTTCCACAAAAAAAAAGAAAAGTAAAAAAAAGCATACAACAATTATCTTTTAAAAAAAACAACCATTACAGTCGACGTAAAAGTATGTTCGATGTATTTTCCTAGACAAAACATTCCACAAATTCCAAAGTATTGTGTCTTTTATCTAATCCAAAGTTTTTAAGATCGAGATAAGAGATTAGTTAAAGGGTAAATCTTGTATGAGGGGGGTGGGCAGGAGGGGGAGGGACTTGGAAGAGAGGTATGGGTTCGTATTTTACAAATCGATCGAAATTTTCAGTATGTCGTATAAAACTGATGGTGTTTCTCGTCTAGCTTGGACGATCGAAGTTCGCAAGGTTTCGAAGAGAAATGGTGTATAAGCTGTGGGGAAGAGGAAGAGCTGGAGGAGGAGAAATGCAAGCGGGGGGTCGGAAGGGAAGAGGGAGTGTATGGCGGAGAGGAAAGGGGGACGTAAGTGAGAAACGACGGAATCATAGGGCAACTTAGGGGTACAGAGAGAGAGAGAGAGAGGGTTAAGAGAAGATTCTAGGGAGGGAGTTAAGGGTGGGGTGGTGGGGTGGGGGAGGAGGAGGAAGAGAAGTTAAAGGGAATCGTGCTTGGGTCAATGCAAGTTACAGCTAGCTCCACCAGCCGCAAGTGGCTTTAAGTGGCTCGTATACAAGCTCCATTAAAGGTCTAATTGAATCTCTTTCTATCCCCCCATGCTTCTTCTACTTCTACACCCTACCCCTCGATCCCCCTCCCCCTATTCCCCTTCCCTTTAGCTCCTCCTCATCCTTTTCTTTTCGTTCCTCTTAACAACCCCCCCCCCCCCTGGATCCTTTTTTTCCTTTATTTTCTTTCCTTTCTCTCTAGGAAGACTCTTTTGATATTATCCGAAATGTTTAGAAAAGTATCACGAAAAAAAAAGTTAATTTGTTGTCAATGGATGATACGATTAATCATCCAAATCTTTGTTCAATATGCGATCCGTTATTTATACATTTATTTTCAATTGTCTATTTTAGATCACGTTAATTGTGTTTTTTAATGTAAAGATTTTTCATCTATTCAACGATCACGATCTCTTATTATTCTACGTTGAATTTCATGCACGCGAGACGAGTAGTAGACGAGATGTCAGAGATTAGATGGAAAAGGTTAAATAAAGAGAGAGAGAAAGAGAGAGAGAGAGAGAGAGAGAATCAGTGAATAGTTGAAATTTGTCATGTAAATCCTCTTTTAAATTTATTTTAAGAGCACGATTCTGGTATAGTTTAATATCGTTAAATGTGTACGTGTATACGGGTGGTGGGTGTGTTTATGCGAGTGTTGCATGCACGACGTATACGTTTAAATAAAAGGGGGATTTCTTTTATCAATTTAATCGTATAATTTAATACAATTATTATTATTTCTCTCGTCTTATATTTGATAAAATACTTTTCTTTATTTATTCATCGTTTTCTCGTATAATTTCAAGCATTTAATAATCCGTTATATAATATAATTTTATAACTTAATCGCGGATGTTTTTATGATTCCATCCTATTATCATAGAATACATTTTATGTTTTAGATTTGAGAGAGAGATAGAGAGAGAAATGAACGGAACTTCGGTCGCGATGAACTTCGCGACCGAGTTTACATACGTGTGTTCTCGACAGTTACAACGGCTGCATACTCATGTATGCAATGATTTCGCGATAGTTTAAATAAAACCGGTATACGAGCCAGGAAAATATTATTTTCTTCCTTATTTTGGTTTTTTTCTTTCGCAAATAATTATCGGGTGTAAGGAACGTAATACCGATAATATTATAGGTTGTTGTTTTAAAAGTTTCTTAATTCCTTTTACACGCACTATATTTTGATTATTTAATATTCGTTTGTTAAGTTAAATGCGTTCTGTATTATTGTTCTTTGTATCGTTCATAAAGAAAATATATCAAATAAAACGTATCGTGCGTGTAAAAATTATTGAAAAAAAAAAATTAAAAAAATATAGTAAGAATCTTTTGGAACGATCCAATATAATAGAAATATAGAATGGTTGGATCATTTGGTTTGGATGAGAGGGCGAGTGAAAAATAGAAAAATAATCGGAAGAAAATTGAGTTGGATTTTTATCGTAGTTATGAAACACTTAAGTACACTTTATCTTAGAACTACGAAATTTCCAGGTCATTGACTTAACGTAGGAACGCATTATTGATAATCTTGCGCTCGACTTTGTACGATTATTTCTTTTTTTCCTTCTTTTCTTCTTCTTCTTTTCTCGTTGCACTTTACTTTCACTCTTGTTTGATTTTAAATTATTGGACTTTGTTCAATGCGACATTTATTGTTAGTGAGAAAATACTTGCGAAGATATTTATACGACATTATTTAAGAGATCAAATGTGCAATTCAAATGAACGTGTATTTGAACTATAATACTTTTTTTCTTTTTGGCTACATCAAAAGTCGTTTATAATTTACGTAAATGATATGCAAACAATTAAAGCATGACCGATTTTCCATACGGTTTGTATGGTGATAATTAAAAAAAAAAAATATGAATAAACATTTGAATTGCATATATTTTAATAAGTATATTATGAAAATCGTAAAAAGAAGAAAATAAAAAGGGGAAAAAAAATACGTGAATAAAATAATCTAAAAGATAATCAGTTTAACGTTATAATAATAATAATAATAATAATAATAATAATAATAATAATAATAATAATAATAATAATAACATATTTGATAAGATTTATTTGAAAATTTGATAGGGGCGTTTAAGGTTTCTTTTAAAAACATCGTTCGTGATTAAAAGCTTTTGAACGATAGGGTGGTAGTAGAGGTGTTTTTAAGTAGTTCGTGCTTTCTCCACCGTGCAAAATGGGAGACTAGGCGGCAATTGCACGGTTGTTGCTTGTTTCTGACGTGCTCCAGATGGTAATAATAACTCTTCGAGCACACGTCGTGGTTTTCGCGTTATCTGAAACTAGAAACATCAGCGTGCGAAATATAATCGTGTTTTATGTAAGCTCTATCTCTCCCTTTCTCTTCTTTTTATTCATCTTCTTTATATACAATGCCAGTAACACACACGTGAACACACGTGAACACACGTATGCACGCACGAATGCACGCACACGATAGGGGGAAAGCTTCAGAATTGGTATTATTTGTTATCCTTATCGACGATCCTATTTCTTCAACCATTTTTTATTTTTTACGAACACGGTTACGCTTACTTCTCGTATTTTACTTATCATTTCTAATCGTAAATCATACTCGTCGTGTACTCGTGAGATTCGTCATTGCAAATTAGAAAATTCATTTACATATCAGTAGTAGTAGTTTGAAGCATTAGAATTGTTTGAAAAAGATGTGTATTTTATGGGGAAAAAAAACAAGGTGGAAAGGAGGGGGGGAATGTATTTCCTTTTCCTACAGAAAATCATCTTATCGGAAAGTAAGCTTTTTCTCGTTCAACTCAGTCAGCGTCTTTTCAATTGTTCAGTTTCACCCTCGTTATTCGCGGAACAACCAAGTTGTTTATCTCCCTCGTCGAAGAATTTTCTAACGTGGCGTCTGCTCGAGGCCAATTGTGTCTACGGATATATATATATATATATATACATGCAAAGTATTACAAGCTACTGTAATTCTCCTTGTGTATCTCGATGGAAACTTTACTTTGAACGCAAATTACGTTTTCATCCGTTAGACGACGATGGTACACCTATCTACTTATATATATATATATATTTACTACTCTCTATATTTTCACGTTCGTTAAGATAATCCGATGGTTGAAGGGAAAGCAACCCTTGAATCTTTCAACCAGGCAACGATCTCTTTCTTTTTCCCTTCGAAATAAAATATTCATTTTCGTAATGGATGTCCGAAAATGACACGAAAATATACTGTTCGAGAAGAAGGTTCACCGCGTATGTGAGAGTGATCGAATAAATGTTACCAAATGACGTTTCTCGTTTCATCGAATGCAAGGTCGACAGAATTTTTTGATACGTGTTCTCTTTATCTATCTTTCTCTCTCTCTCTCATCGCTTATGACATGGATATTTCGCAGCTATTTATTTACGTATGCTATGCATCTATCTATTTACAGATGTACACGTAGTTACATGTATTCCTGCGTTACCTTGTAGTAGTTGGTAACTTTGACGATCGATACTCGTTCCTGAAAGGCTACTAGCGTGTATCGATCATCCCTGCATTTTGATGTATGATTATATAGTAGTTATTATTTTCTTTTTTTTTTCCTCTTCTCTTAAGGTCATTTCGTTAAGTTCTTCTAAATTTTAAATCAACGATATATCGATCTATTTCTCTTAGCACCTATCAAACGGTATATCTTAACAATCTCTATCGCGAGATATACTCTTCTAGATAAATAAATAAATAGATAGATAGATAGATAGATTGGAGATAGATAATTAATCGTATACGAGCATATGAAAAAAAAAAAAAAAAAAGGAAATAGATCAATGAAATAAGACAAGAAAATGAACAAATAAATCGATACGATTATTATCTTCCCACGTGCTAATAACTTATTACACATTCTATAATCATGATTCTACTAGTTATAGGAGGCTCGTATCAACGGCGTTTCTTATTGGACCACGTATATATATGTTTATATATATATATATCTCTAACTATGTATAATTTCGGCATCAGTATAGGAATATTCGGCCCACGTTTCATTACTACTTGACCCCTCTTCAAGATAAATCAAATCTGATCTTTAATAATCATTGACCTCGTCGAAGTATAATCATTCTATTCTCATTTGTATTTGCTTTGTATTCCCACCTCCCCTCTCCATTGATTTTTGTTTTTTTACTTTTCTATTACACACGATTTTATTTTAACTTCGTTCTTGATTCATCATCGAAGGGAGGGGGGAGGTAGAGAAAGAAGAAAAGCAACTTCTTTTTAACAACTTTTAAATATAATATCGACAAGTATTCAAAGCTCAAAGTTATACAAAATATACGAATGAACGGATACGTACATACATTCATACATACACAAATACATACATATATATATATATATGTATTTAGTCATAGTACGCATCTTTCGTTCGACAGAAAGTCGGTATTGGGAAGAAAAAAGAAAATAAAGTGGTTTGCATGTTCACAAGAGGAAGAAAGGAAACGAAGGGATGGGAAGGGATGAAAAGGAAGGAAGGAAGGGAAGGAAGGATCTATCGAAAGGAATTCGATTCTATCGATTCCTTTTCCTTTTGCTATATAAGACCATTCGTTCGTTTTCGGTCTCTCTCTCTCTCTCTCTCTCTCATACTCTGGTCGTTAGGTAGAGGGTTTGGGATGGAGGGGAGGAGGGAAGGAGAGAGAGAGAGAGGGGGGGGAGATGACGAGGAGCGCTTGCTCGTCGTTCTTGCGTTCATTCCAGCGTCAGGTACTGTAGAGGTTACACGTGTTTTCAATTCGATCCGTTGGTTTGTAACTTGTCGCGTATAAAAACGTGCCTTTTTTTAACGGAGAAAAAAGAAACATAGACGTCCTTCACCTTCGTGAGTGTGTGTTTGTCTGTCTACTATTCGTCTGTCTGTTTATCTATCTATCTATCTATTTATCTATATATCTATCTTACCTAGTTCATATTCCTAGACGACAAGTGTTCATTCTGACACGATTCGTACTTTGCCTTGTTCTCGATTCTTCAACGGCCAACTTGTTTTCCACCTTGAAGGACTCACGTGCTTCCTACGTTGGATTCGTGTGCTGAAAAGAGAGAGAGAGAGAGGAAGAGAGGAAGGGGGAGAGAGAGAGAGAGAGAAGCCACGTTGCGTCATATAATTGTTCTTCATTCACCCACGCATATATTTTTGTTCTCTCTCTTTCACACATTTATACTTAACCACCAGCCTACATCTTCTTTACTTCGTTATATACGTTATAAGTATGTATTACTATACACACATGTTTATATATTTATATGTATATATATATATTTGTTTTTTTTTCTTTGTTTTAAATTGTTATTTTCATATTACATATTAGAGGGGGGGTGGGGGGAAGCATTTCCGATTTGATTATCTTATTTATATTCGTGTTATCGGTTTTTTAAAGATTTATCAATGTATTTTCTTAACGATTAGGTACGAATGAATCTACGCTGAATTTGTTGTTCGTTTTCTTTTGTCTCTTTTAAGAGATTGTTTTTTTTATTTTCTCTTTTTTTTTTTTTCTTCTTTTTCTTCCTTCTTCCTTCCTTCTCATTCGTTCTCCTATCATCCCCGCAGTATTTTCCTGGCTTACAGTTCGAATTTATTTCGTTAGAAATATTAGATTGGCAACTAAGTCCTTTTTCTTTTATTTTTATTTTTTTTTTTTTTTTTTTGTAATTTTAATTTTAATTATAATTATAATTATACTCGATGAGTTTCTACGATCCGTCGACCGTAAGCATCTTTTTATAGAATGACATTCAATGTCTACGATCTACGAGCTCCAAGAATAAACGTAACATCTTATATTTAGATTCAGATGATCGAAGTACTACGCGATGTAAAGTTTTCTGCTTTTTTATTTTTTTTTTCTTCTTCTTTACTTTACTTTTTATTTAGATTTGTACGAGATCGATTATTGAATGTAATCGAATATTTATGCAATTCTCGCATTTATTTATTTCGTTATTATTATTTTCTTTTATTTATTTTTTTATTTATTTATTTATTTATACGAAAATGTTGAGTGTAACTTTTTTGTAAATTTTGTTCCTCGTTCGTATGCGGTTTAGAAAAGTTTCCGTTAGAAAATTCCGACATATATATTTTGTAAGAATAAACTTTTAACGTTACTGCATTTAGAAAATACAAACTATAATCTGACCTGCTCTCAGCAGATCGTCCTGAATTCTTAGAATTAGGGTTTTCGGATAATAGGTAGGTTGCTGCATGCTGTGCGAGCGGAAATAACTTTTGCCAAGGGGTATCTACGTGGTTTGGTTAAAAATTCATGAGCTTGTCCTTTTTAAAAAAAAAAAAAAAAAAAGAAAAAAAGAAAAAGAAAAATTCGATAACTGTGTTGAAAAATAAAAATGAATATTGATCGGTAAAAAAGAATTGTTTCTATCTT